>NC_050461.1:58532777-58637777 GCF_903995425.1 Onychomys torridus
CTATGTTTTGCCTCTATCCAGAAGCAAATGGCACTGAGGGACCATGGGCTGTCTATGGACTTGAGCTATGAATCAAGACTCAGTTAGCCAGTCAACAAACCCAGTAGCTCAGTCAGGTTAATAATGATAGACCATCCCAGGACACTACTATGGTGGGAGCTGGATACTGACACAGGAGACACAGGAGAAATGGAACCCTAATCTGCAGAACCTGGGGCTACATGACAAGGGGCATTCTGCAGATGAGATCAAGGTTGTGGGTGTGAAATGGAGAAAGAAACCCATACCATGCCATGCCTGTGGGCTAATTCTTCACAAGAATGCTTAGGATGGTTGGCTGTGGGCAGACAGACTGCAGAGCTGTGGGTGCTAAGGCTGGAGAGGGGCTGTGAGCCAAAGGATACAGGATCCTCTAATAGCTGCAGGAGGCCAAGAGACAAACTCTTCCAAGAGTGCCACCAAAAGAGTGCAGTAGCCATACACCTTAATCACAGCCCAAGAAAAACCCACTCTACCCTGGACTTGTAGAACTGGACCATATGTTTCTGTTGTTTTCAGTCAAAAATTTGCAACAAGCAATAGAAAATATATATACTTAGTTTAGCAGTAACCACAAAGGTCAAAATTATGTCCAGCATAATTATTCCACCAAGTCCACTACATGAATACACCTGTCATAGTATTGAGGTTAGGGCTAAAAGGTCCTTGTAATGTGGTAACACCAGAGGAACTGCCCAGAGGGCATTGGAACTTAGCCCACACCCAAACATGCTCCTATAGACATATGAAATGGTGATCCTTATATAAGCATGCCCACACATGCTTGTGTAGACATGTAGACATGGTGATCCTTATGTAAGCATGCCCACACATGCTTGTGTAGACATGTAGACATGCTGACCCTTATGTAGGTATGAGCACACATGCTTGTATAGACATAATGGTCCTTCTGCAGATGTGAAAACGCACGAGTGATGCCTTATAGCCCTTGCCTCAGCTGTCCCTATAATCCTGAGCCCTTAGCAGCAGCTGATGTGGGGTACGCTGTTCCTAGAAATGAGTTTGTGGGGGGTGAGCCTGAGAAAAGTACCATTTCTAGACACAGCCATGTTTGTACACATATACCAGAGAGATAGGTACATAGGCTCTGCATGGTTTTATCATAAATGGAACCATTCCACCATGCATCTTTGAGCATGCAATCCAGTACACTAAAAGCCTCAAGCTCAGGTCCTTCCCTACTACACAGCTGATTAAATCTTGTGAAACTCACCCTATCTAGTCCCAAAATGTTCCCATCATCCCAAACAGGAATTGTTCCCCTCACAGTGACTCTTCCTTCCCATCCCTAGTCCCTTGCCCCAGTCCCTGCTCCCACACTTGGGTGCCTGGGATAAGTAGAATCAAACAATGCACATCCTTTGTGGATGGCTTGTTTCACTTAGCAGATTGTCCTCAAGGGCCACCCCATTGGTCACAGGTGTGGGGCTTCATATGATTAAAGCTCAGAAGACCCCATGGGCTAACCTAGTCATTCATCCTTTGGTGAACATCTGTGCTGTTTCCACCTTTGGGCCTTTGTGAATATTATCACTGTGAGTCTTTGTTTATGAGAACCGGGGCCTCATGTTTTAATGTCAGGACTACGGGGGTTCGATGATGTAGAGAAGAAAATGACAAGGGGTTTTCCAAAGTCTCCCTCCAAGCTCTCTGGACCTGATCAATATGCACCTGCCTCTCTGGGTGGGTGTGGAGAGAATAGAACAAGAAACAGCTGGCTGGGGCCATGATCAGTTCCAAGCTTCGGCCTATGCTGTAAGGATTAATTTCCTAGCACATTCAAGAGAGTAAAAGCTGGCCATTGGGTCTTGGAGACTGCAGAAGCCAGCTGGCCTGGAGCACCAGTCTGCTTCTGCAGGCCTCTGCTTGTTATGTTTTGATAGGAAAAGCACAATCTCTACTGGGCAAGGGGGCAGGTCTGCACCACCCCAGTTCTGAGACTGCTACAGACTCATGCCCTGACCCTGCCCTGAGCTGTCGTGATGAGGCTCCAGCCACAGGCAGGGGGCCTGGTACCAGATGGGCATTATTTTTTTTCCTAGTGAATGACTTTTTAAACAGAATAAAACTCCTGTGATGAACTGCAGACACTGCTAGGAAAAAGGCTAGAGAGGGTGCAGCTTGCATCTGGAGGGGTCCCCCTCTTTAGCAGTGCCGTAGAGTCTCCCAGGAAATAATGCTTCCTAACCCCAACTTAGGCTCCACATTTTCCTTAGAGGTGGAGCTCTGCAGCCACCACCACCCCCAGCCCTGCTCCCTTGTTCTGCCCCCCCCGGGGGGGGGGGGGAGCAGCGGGGGAGGGGGTGCTTGGTAATACTGCCAGCATAGGGAAGGTCTTTGAGATGCTTCAGGATCTCCCAGAGCATGGGGCATTGTAGAGAAGATGGGGTTGGGAGTGGGTGGCACCTGGGGAGTGACTGAGGGGTTCAGTGGCTAGATGAGGCTGCAAAGTGGTGGCAGGGAGGCTGAGATTGTGGGGGTGGGAAGGAGAACGCGAAGCAGCCAGTCGGCCCTGCTCTCAGGCAGCCGGCCCTCGCGAGCCCCTCACGGTCCCCCTGCGCCCCCCGCCCGGCCTGAGGCTGCTGCCGTCAGAGCCGCCTGCGTCAATGCTGCCCGGTGACACACACGGCTTTTTTTTTTCTCCTGTTCCTTTTTCTCAATGAGAGGAGCCTAATGGGATTTTTATTATCAGACTCATAAATCAAACTGTTAGGCCGTCATGCCTGGCACGTGGACAACACCTCCGGCTCCATCCACCCACCACCCACCCCCGCAATCCAGGGAAGGGGGGAGGGGGGACCAAAAGCGCCTTTCTCTCTTTACAGAAAAACAAATAAAACTTTAAATATTTTATCTTTATATTTCGAGAACTGCAGTTATGCACGGAGCGTGCTTGGTGCTGCGGCTAGGGCAGGCAAGAGGGCTGGGGAGCCATTTCTCCTGCGAAGTGGAGATGGTTTTGCGGGGCGCAGGATATGCATGCAGGTTCTCTGCGGCAAGAAGAGTGGGGAATGGGGTTTGCAGGCAAATTGGGATGGGGAGGTCAGACAGCCGTTGCCCTTGGACTCTGCTGGAACACAAATGAATTACAAGCAATGCTGGTGACGCAGACTGCCCAAGCTTCTCCTACCCTGGTGCCCGTTGTTACACAGAATGAGACTCCAGATATGCATGCAATTCAAGCAGCTGCAGTAATAGCAAAAGCAATCTAGAAAGAGCTCTAGGGATCCTGAAAGGCTTACAGGGGGATGTGGACTTGCATGCAGATCTCTAACAAGATAAATTCACTCTGGTGTATCTAATCGTGGCTGGCTACCACAAACTGAAGTGGTTTGCCTTTGCTATCCTGGGAGGTGGGAAGTCCACACTCACAGTGCAGTGCCTTCCTTTTTCCTCTAGACCCAACCAGAGGGGAAACCCAGGAGCTAGACAGTGGGGTGAGGACTTTCTAGGGGTCAGGATGCAGTAGAAATGGAAAACACATTGCATCCTTGGGAGCCAGCCCTAGGAGCAGCCACAGGACCTAGGAGATGACCGAAAATATTCACACAAGCCTGCACAAGCTGGGTATCTGGGCTTGGCTGAGGCTGCCAGCTGCCTGGTTGAGGTCTGTCCTGAAGCTAGCATGCCAGAACTTCACAGTGCATGAGCCAAAGCTCATCACTCACAATTGAGGGGAGGGGGGAGCTGCCCCCAGAGCACTAACTTCAGATTAAGCACCTGCAAAGAGCTTGCCCTGACTATTCATAAATCCATAGAAATTCTAATTCCCCTTCTCCAATCCCCAAATTTACTCAAAGACCATAGATAACACCCAGGAGGAGGGGGGATGCTCTTTGGACTCCCAGACCTTTCTCTTCTTGGTTCTCTGGGAGAGTTAAAAACAGCTGAGGTTGGAGGTGAATCCCAGATTCTAAGACCACAGTGGTGCCCGGCACCCATAGATTCCACTCACTATGTTGGGAACTATGGCTCCAAGCCTCATCTTCTGGTCACATCTTTACAGCAGAGTAAGCTGTTTGCGTCTCTTCATAGGAGCTAATAAGTCAGGGATTGCCAGCAAAGGAGGGCGAGTTAGGAGGTAACCACATAGCTGCCCACAGCTCCCTGACTTTTTTCTCCAGCAAGGGTGGACATTTGGTGCTGCCAGAGAGGGACTGGGGCAAGGTGACCAGTGAAAGGAGAGCTAAGGATGACATCTTCACTCAGCATCATCAGGATGTGACCCATAAACGCTGCTGACAGCTTAGTTTATATTGAATGTGGCATGTGGCAATTTGAGTGCACAATGAAGAAGAAATAGGCATGAGGCCTTAGCCTTAAGACAGCTTCAAAAATAACCAGCATCCTTCATGTTCCCCCAGCCCATCTCCAGCCATGAGTAAGTGTTCAGCAGAGATTAGATGCAACAAATACAGTGGAGTTTACTAAACTGTTGGGTGATGGGCTTTGGGGGACAGTTTCTCAATAGAAAATTAAGGAAGCTGAGTTAGAAATACTACCAGAAAATTATTAGGCCCTTTTTTAGCATTCAAAAATGGGTAAAATGGTGCATTTTGGAAATATTTGCAGATGGAGTCGTGAATAGATGTCAGTGGAGAGACGAGGAACCAGAAGCTGTCTTGAGGAAGGAGGTGGGTCAGGTCCTGGTGGAGAGGACTGAGTCCAACCACTGACATTCACCAAGGACACGACAGGGTGGGTGGTGCCTGTCATCCGCTGGCCCCGCCCCTGTGCACAGGAACACCTGCATCATTGCTACAGCCTGGCTTCTTGCCCTGAGCTGAGCGCCTGGGTGCTGAAGAGCGAGACAGGGAAGCGTGAGCTTGGTGCAGAAGCGCTGCCTGGCCCTGGATCAGGCAGCCACCCCGCTTCTGAAGTCAGGTGGTCCTGCTGTGGCAGAGGCTGCCTGCGCATGGCAAGCAGTGACTTACAGTCACTTGCAGCACTGCCGTATAAAAGGAATTGTGAGACTTGTTAAATAAACTTCTACCTTCCCTGTCCCTCCAGGAACACTGCTCACAAACATACAGTAATCTCGCATGGGAACTGAGAACTAGAAAACATTCTGCCTGTATTTTATCCTCAGATACCCTTGCGTCTTCCCTGTACTTCAACATTGCAGCGTCCTCGGTGTGTGCAGTGGAGGAAAGGCACCCAGCAGGCAAAGATGTAAGGTCTGCATCAGGGAGTCGCCCAGCTCTGCTGATTCACCCAGCAGATTCACCCTGCTGCAACAAACAGATCACCTCCACTGCATGCGTCCTACCCTCCTCCCTGGCTGCACATTGCTGTCCAAGAAGAGCCTCAGCCCTCGATAGAACTAACTAGATGGTCTTGGGTTTTAATTTTATAAATCGAGAGAAAGGAAGAGAAAGTTTAGAGTAAAGGTTTAAGATAGCTCCAACCCAGGGCAACCAGTGTCCATCTTCAGACTCCTGTGGACGCCAGACAGGCACACGGAATACAGACATACATTGCAGGTAAAACATTCATAAACATAAGATAATGTTTTAAAGACTTTGAGGCCTGAATTTTACAACATGACTCCTCACAATTTTTTTCCACTTGATTTTTGAGGGCCTCATCACTTAGCTTTGAGTCTGTCTGCTTTCTAAATTGTTTTGTGTACAAATGAGAGTTAAGAATTATGCACAAAAATACCTGCAAATGAACCTGGATTAATATAGATACAGTCATTCCGTGTTGGGAGGAGTAAGCCTGTGAAATGCTATCTGCCAGGAGTGTCTCTCCATGGACACATTCCAGACTTCTAAAAGAGATCACAGGCCTCATGGACACATTCCAGACTTCTAAAAGAGATCACAGGCCTTCTAGAGAATGTGTTCATGGGCCTTGGTTGGTAGCCCATGATTGGTGTTTCTGAATGAATAGGGGCAGGAGACATGTCCTGACACACCAAGGCGGTTCCTGGAGGCAACTGCGACAGAGGAGAAGCCCATTGGAAGGAAAGTCAGGTAAGTCCTGGGCTTCCATCTCAGAACATACTGGCACATGATGTGAACACATGCTGGGACAATCTGTTAAGGCCATGTTGTGGTCGGAATGTTCCCATCAAAGGCTTGTGTGTCTGAACACTTGGTCCCCAGCTGGTGGGGCTCTTTGAGAAGGTTGTAAAACCCCTAGTGGGTGGAGCCTTGCTGTCGGAAGTGAGTCCTGGAGGGCGGGCCTTGAAGTTTGATAATCTGTTTCCATGTTCCATTTGTTCACTTGCTGCTTGCAGAGTGTGGACACAATGTGACCAGTTACCCATTGGTCATGCTGCCAGGCCTTTCCTAACAGGATAGAACATAGCCCCTCAAACCTTAAGCCAGAATAAACTCTTCCTGCCTTAAAGTTGGAGAGCAGACCATTCAGGACGTGGGGAAGTGACATGTTATAAAGGGCTCTGTGCTTTGGGGGACAAACAAATACAGTAGGGGATGGGATGAGTTAAGAGGGGTCGGCTTTGTGGAGCTGATGGTGTTAGAGTGGACTTGGGTGAGAGCATGCCTAGTGTGTCTGAAGCAGAAGGAAAAAGGAATAGCAGAGACCAGCACACACGGCAGTGGGAAACCCTGGAGGTCCTGCTTTGGCTCTGGGCAAGATGGACAGACAGCAATGCCTCTGTTGCTGGGAAGAAGGGCTCAATGTGAGATGCCTCATAGAAGGATCTCTCCAGTTGCAAGGTTGGAAAGGCTCTGGAGGGGGCCGTGATGAGAGTCGGGGATTGGGGAGGAGACTGTGCCAGGAACCCAAAGGAAAGAGGAATCTGCCCAGGCAGTGAGGTTGACAGGAACAATGCAAAGACATGTTAAAGCAGACCACGGAGAGGCTGCTAACTGGTCCCCCCAACTCATCTAGGTTCAAACATTTTAACTGAACAGGACCACACTGGGCTTGAAAAGAGCCCAAAAATGAGTCCTGGAATTGAAAGATGCCATAAGCCAAAGAAAGAGGACAGTAGACAAGTCTAAAGTTTAAAGGCAACACATAGACGGAGCTGATAAAAGACAGATGTGCACAGCCGTGCAGAAAACAACCCAAAGGCAGAACAGGGATGACCGGAAGAGGGTTCGCATGACTGAAAGCCCCCAACAGACGGGAATAACCAAGTGGGGATGGAAGCAGTAACTCAAGAGCAACAGCTGATCATTTCTCAGAACAGATCAAAGAAATCAATCTGCAGACTCTGGAAGCTTGGTGGGTGTCAAACAGGATAAATATAGAGACGCTCTAAACAATCAGAGAAAGAAAAGGCAGCTCGGAATACAGCAAGAGGAGGGATGGACTGAGAGCTGGGCTCTCAGTACCCAAGAAAGGGAAGACTACAGACTGAAGAGTCTCATCATCGAAAAGGGACTGAGAGGAGACAGTGGCCGTGTTTCTTCCACGGGGCAGGAAACAACTTGAGAAAGAATGTCACACCTCGTGGTACAGAACTAGCAGCTATTATTCCACTAGACTCAAGGAGGCAAGGGCAATCCCTAATACCACACCCTTCAACATTGCTCCAGAAGGTGAGCAATGGACAGGCATTGCAGTGAACGCCCAAGGAAAGACACTGTCCATAAACAGATAAACATATGAGCAAATAAATAAAAGTCAAAGCAATATCCCTAACTGCATAGCCCAGCGGTTTCACCACTAGATAAATAAAAACATAGCTTCACAAAGATTGATGTGTTCACGTTAATGGGTTAGTTAACAAAACCAAAACCAAACCAGAGAGTGTGTTTTCAAATGTTTATCAGCTACCACTTGATAACAAGACTGTGGTGTGTCCATTCATGGAATCTTACTGAGCAAATGAAGTGAAAGGCACACACACTCTGCTGACCTGCAAAGCCAAATGAGTGAACATCAAGAACAACACGTTAACTGATCGACTATTAAGAGAAAGGGTTGTTTGTTACGTAGACATCAGACCACAACAGAAAGAAGGCCAACTGTTTTCCAGACTCCAGGGACTGACAAGGCTTGACGGCAGAGAGGTGCAAGGAGGGCACACCTCTGTGGAAATTTACTGAAATGCTTTAAACCTATGTACTTTTGACACACGAATTTTAGGACTTGTAAATTATTCCACAATAAAGCTACTTTTAAAAAAGTACTTTCATAAAGAAATCTTCAAAGTAGGAAGGCTTCCCTAGGGAAATCCGTCTAATATTTAGGGGACAACATCATGCCAATTGTCCATAATCTTTTTTTCACATAATACAGGAGACTGGAGAGTACTCCACATGATGGGGGGCTTCTTCGTTTGCTTCCTATTGCTGTGACAAAACACCAAGCCCCAGAAGCAAGCTGGGGAGCAAAGGGATTCCAGAGGACACCTCAAGACTCCAAGATCACAGCCAGCACAGAGGGAAGTCAGTAGGGGAGCTGAGCAACTCAGCTAGCTCCACGGCTTGCTTACTCTCTTACACAGATCAGGTCCATCTGGCCAGGAGTGGCAACACCCACAGTAGGCTGGGCCCTCCCACACCAGTCATTAATCAAGAAAATTCAAAAGTCGGGTAGTGGCACACACCTTTAATTCCAGCACTTGGGAGGCAGAGGCAGGCAGACCTCTGTGAGTTCGAGGCCAGCCCAGTCTACAGAGCAAGATCCAGGACAGCCAGGACTACACAAAGAAACCCTGTCTTGGAAAAAAGAAAGAAAGAAAGAAAGAAAGAAAGAAAGAAAGAAAGAAAGAAAGAAAGAAAGAGGAAGGAAGGAAGGAAGGAAGGAAGGAAGAAACAAACATAAGAGAAGAAAATTCCCCCAGACTTTCCAGTCCTACAGAGGCCAATCTTCAATGGAGGTTCCTCTTCCCAGCACATGGCCACTTTTCTCCTCTCCAAGGGGAATGGAGAGGAGAAATCCATCACAAACATACCAAGTATATCTTCTCACTTATAATTATCTGAAAGTTAAAACAACTAATCCACTTGTACCTGTACTATATCCCACAGAGAATGAGCAAGCTGTGGTTGAGTGTGGAAGACCCAGGATTCAGCTGCCACAATTGGGTACAATCAAACAGCAAAATGTGGACATCTTCTTCAGTCCAGACTGCTGTATTGCAAAGACCATCGAAGGGTGGTTTAAACACCAGCCACACCCTTAAACCACCAACAGCTCTGGAGATGAAGCCCAGGGTGTTCTTTGTGGATCGGGTATCTAATAAGTGCCTGATTCCTGGTTTGCAGGTAGCCATGCCTATCTATGTCTCCTCACAGGTAGAGAGCAGAGGGATCCTTTGTTCACACACACACACACACACACACACACACACACACACACACACACCATCTAAAGGGCTCCATCCCTAAGGCCTAACCACTCCCAAAGGCCCACCTCCTAATATCACCTCCTGAGGGGTAGGCTTCAACGTGGGCTCTCTAGGGACACAAATATTCAGTCCATAGCGGAATAGACTTCGTGAGCATTTTGTGCCGCCACGGAAGTCCAGCCAAGTGTATGGCTCTGCTTTTGTGAGACCTTAGAAAGAAGCCGCTAAGAAGTGGTTGTCCCTGCCTGAAGGGAACTTGGGGGGCCATGGAAACATCTTCATAACTGGATTATGGTAGCAGTTACATAGCTGTACGCTCTTGTCAGAACTAATCAGAGAGTACACTCGACTGGGCTTCGTTTCTACATACGCAAATTATGCCTAAAGTTAATAAGCCGGTTTCTTTTTGAAAGCAGGAAATAAGTGAAGCTAAACAGCCCAAGTTTCCACTCTAGGCATGAAGCCAAATGGCAAATGTTTTGGCCCCTCCGGGATACTTGGGCTTAGTGCAGGGAGCCAGGAGCCAGGGAGGCCTGTCACTGTGCACTAGAAAAAGTCTGGAGAAGCCAGCGCACGCAGACTCTTGTGTGTACAGTACAGCTACAGCTCAATGTACATAAGATAGGGGAGCGGTCTGCTTACAGCACAAAGCCAGAAACCCAGGGCCGACACAGCCCTCCCCACCTCTCTTCCCTGTGCCTCCCACAGATGGTAGGGGTAAGGAAGGGGGCAGCAGACCCAGCCTGTGTAAACGTCACCCCAGGTCGCAGCATCTGTCCCCTCAGACAGCAGAGGACCTCTTCCAGTTGATGGCTCTAGAGCAACGGCTCTCAACCCCCCTGACGCCTTTTAACACAGTTCTTCGTGTTATGGTTACACCAAACATATACTACTGCATTGCTACTTCATAACCATAACTGTGCTACTGTTATGAAGCGTGATGATATGCAACCCCTGGGAAAGGGTCGTTTGACCCCCTCAAAGGGGATCATGACCCACAGGTTGAGAAGCATTGTTCTAGAGGTTTCAGGGTGGGAAAGCCACAGCTGTGATGGGACAAAAATCCACACTTCACTGTATCCTACAGCAAAGCAACAAAAGTATATGGATTGGTTGGACAGCTGGGAGCCAGTGTGGTGAGGCTGCCTTTGTTAAGCCACTAGTACTGGAGTAGCGGTTCCCTAATTTACCCACTCGTGGTCCAGAAGCAGGTTTTGCCCTTTTAGGTTCAGCTGGAAAGCTTGCTGGTCCCCCTGCCTCGGATACAAAGTAGCCAAGCTGTCTTTCACACACTTCCTACTGGCTGTGCAGAAATTTGTTTTAATGTCTATTTAGTTAACCGAGCCCACTTAAAGAGACCATGGAGAGCAGCCAGCCTTTTGGAACCTGAGCTCAGCCTCACAGCCCTGCTCCTCCTGTGTTAAAGCATCCTGGAGAGGGGCAGGGCGGGCATGTGGCCACAAACTCCCTGCCCCCTGCGCTTGGAACTGGGGCTTCCAAGCTAAGCTGAGCAGCTCAGGAAAATTCCAGCTCTTCCCAAGCAGCTCCTCCAGGACTGCCTTCTAGAGGAATCTGTACGGGAGGGGAACGGGAGCAGGTTGAAGACTGAAGCCCAGATGGCACCAGGCTAGACCATTCCCACCAGCCCCAAGGAAGCATGAAGGCAAGACCCCACACCCACAGACAGTCATGGCTGGAGGCATCGGACTGAGGTCTTCCTGAGCATTTAGGATGGGTGTCTGGGCAGCTCTAAGTCCTGATCGTGGTCATCCACAGGCCCTGTGGTCTGGGAGGAGGATCTCCATATCCACAGCTCCTGCTGCCCTGAGCTAAGGACCACGTCCAGAGCAGCCAGTGCTTAGGTTTACTATGTCACATGGGGACGAGACAAAGGTAACTCATGTGTGTTCTTGTCACTTTGTCCTTTCCAACACTCTCCAAATTGCCTGGGGGGGGGGGGGGAGAGAGAACGGAGCTCTGGGGTAGGGCAGGGGACCATGCTGGCTGCAATCCATACTGAGGTACAAGTAAGTCAAACCTCACAGGCTGTTTTGCTCTGAGGTCTTCTCACGTGTGATGAAGAAATTAAGAAGCCCGGGCAAAGGAGGTCTCATGAAAATGTTTTCCTGCATTCAGCCTGCTGCATCTGCTGTGAAAAGTATAGTTCAGTGAACACCTCGAACTTTCCAGTGAACTGTTAGAACACTTTGGATGTACAATCATCACCCTAAAATGCAATGTTCTGTGTGAGGTAAATTATCTGCTGATACTACTGCCAGGTTCCAAATAAGTATCATGTGACGTGCCAGGCCACCCTCGGGAGAAAGCCCAATGGGGGGGGGGGGGGCGCTGAATTAAGCAACAGCTTTATGCACCCTCAGATCCCTGTAAAATGTTTGAGCCATGTTTGCTGTGCTTAGCTCACACACAAGAACTCAAAATGCAACTGTATGTGCCTCCCACAGGCAGACACCACAAACCTGCCTGAGAATAAGATGCTAAGTGGTTTGACTCTCATCAATGGAGACACCAAGCTGAACATGGGAGATTGGTTCAGCTGTTTTCTCAGATCTGGTTCCCCAGTGGTCAACATTCCAGGAATAGTTGGTCGGCTCCTGTGAGCACAAGTGAAGGAGGCGGCAGAGCACATTGAAGAGGATGTGGTGATGTTAACCATCTGTACCGGTGCCACATCTTTCTCCAATAGATTATATGCCCTCAGGAAGTCATGGCATCAGGCAGATTCCAACATCTGAAAAGGCTGCTTTTGGAGGGGCAATAAAATATAAACTTCAACTACAAAGGAGCTGGAGGTGTCATTTCATGGTCCAGTGCTTACTTTTAGGTCCTGAGTTCCATCCCAGCACGACCCCTGGAAACTCAACTAAAAAAGGAGAGTATAAACTACCAAGCTCATAGCTGGGCATGGTGGTCCACACCTTTAATCCAGCACTTTATTCTCATAGGCGGGCCTATGAGAACCTAAGATGTAGAGTGGACCCCAGAGCAACCACATAGACACCAAGGGGAAAAAAGAAAAGATTTGATCAATTTGGAATTTACAACTGAACTCAGAGCAGCCAGCCTGGTCTACATTGCAAGCTCTAGGCCACCTCAACTCTCCAGGGTCATTTCCATAGCTGCTCTTATACCTAAGACTGAGTCAGCAGCAGTATCTACAAGTGGAAACATCTCCCAAACTGAAATAATCAAAAAGTTTTCATCCTTGCTGGCTGTATGTACTTCACCCATTTGAAGAGTTGGATATTGGAAGATAGTTCTTCCATGTGTCTGTCTGGATGTGGCTTCCAGGCATGCCTGCTGCATTCTAGGCTACCTTAGCAGGGTTCTGTCTACACAGAAACACCCTCCACTCCTAAGGCAACTGTTCATTGTCCAGTGTCAAAAATCTGTGTCCCCTCTGGACCAAAGGGCACACTTGCTCACTATAAATGCTTTACAGTTTCTAACTCCAGGCTATTTTCTTGTATTGCAGACAAGTGCAAGTTAAAATGTCCTCTGCCCTGTGGGAATTGGGGACTAGGCTTCTAGGCACTATTCATGCCTTGAGTGACAACCTGTCCGTCTCCACCAGTGTCCTCAGAGAGTGGCGTGACTTCCACCTTGCAGGGAGGAAAGATCCCAGGTCTCTCATGTTCCCTGACTGAATATTGAGTTTTTAGAGCAAACCCCCAGGAAGCATTGAAATTGATGGTGCTAATGATTAATAGATTTGCCCTTCTCTGTAAAATTTTCTTTATCAGGGCCCTTGCTGATCAGCTTGCAAAGAAAAATTAAATTTTTGGATAACCAAACTCTCCTCTTAGGATGGCTACATAGGCAATAACAGAGGGAAACCCAGACAGTGCCCGGATACCACAGAAACTCGACGTTCATTTGCAAAGTTCAGTCTTGAAATGTCACTCAAGTCTGTCAAAGATCCAGCTGGGAGGAGACTAGATTCCAAGATGAACTTCAAATTATAAAACTAAAAAGCTGAACTAAATATAATCCTAATCTCAAAAATGAGACCCAAAGGCCAGTGATTGTTTAAAACAAAAAATTAATTAATTAATTAATTAATTAATTAATTAATTAGTTTTAAAAATGTATTGGGGAACTAATAACTTATGACAACATAAAACAGATAAAGAGCAAAATGGGAGCATGGGCCTGTCCAAGTTTCCTCCAGTGTCATAAGATACTAAAATCAGTGTGAAATTATTTAAAGGTAGAACTTAAGGTGTGTTGTAGACCCCCCAGGCAACCACACACACACCAAGAGGAGAGCAGCCCAAGATCTGAACTCAGAGCAGCCAACACTACAAAAAGAAATACAGCAAAGAAGCTAGTTGTAACAATAAAGTTGAATTCTTTTTTAAAAAAAAAATAGTCAGTAGAGGGAATTGTCTCTCACGTCACTCATATGCCCTAAACCAAGAGCTGAGCTGTACTGAAGACAGAGAAAGAAAAGAACAGAGGCCTGACAGATGGACATCTCAAAGCAGACAGTGGATTGAAACACAAACACACCAGTTGGGTAAGATGGATCACACTTTTAATGCCAGCACTCAGAATTCTGAAACAGGAGGGTGGCTATGAATTCCAGGCCCTGGACCACCTACTGAGTTTCAGCCTAGCATAGGCTTCAGTGCAAAACCCTGTCTTGTTGCAGAGTATTAATTTAAGATTTGTTATATTGTTTATGCTGTGGAACATTTGTTTAATGATGCAGAGATGTGCTGCATTCTTTCATGTTGTATTTGTTTAACCCTGTGAAGCTGTGTTACTTTGCCTGTCTGAAACACCTGATTGATCTAATAAAAAACTGAACAGCTAATAGCGAGGCAGGAGAAGAGAAGGAGGGGCTGGCGGGCAGAGGGAATCAATAGAAGGAGAAAAAGAGAGAGAAGTGAGAAAAGAAGGGGCCAGCCACCCAGCCAGCCATGGAATAAGAGTGAAAGTAAGGTTACAGAAGTAAGAAAAGGTAGATGGCAAAAGGTAGATGGAATAATTTAAGAAAAGCTGGCTAGAAATAAGCCAAGCTAAGGCCAGGCATTTATAAGTAATATGTCTCCATGTGATTAATTTGGGAACTGGGAACTGGGTGGTGGGCCCCCTAAAAGAGCAAAGTAAAACAACCAACAACACTGTCTTAAAATATACATATAACAATTATATATAACATATATATTATATTATTCTATATAACATGTTATATATTATATAGTATAATAATATAGTATAATATTTAACAATATGTACAATATATACATATATATAATAAAACAAAGTAAAATTCATGCACCACGTGAACAATGCTAAGTTCTGTGGCCAGCTCAAGGGGTAGCTGGGCCCCCTGAGTTAAGCCTCCAGATGCCTGTATGGCTGAGCTTGGGAAAGCATTTCCCTGGGAGTCCTGTTCAAGCGGAGAACTTTAAATTGGTTTTTCAAATGGGTTAGCATTTGTAAACCCTGGCACCTATGATGGGTGAGGTCTTTTTTCCCATTGTCCCCCCTGATCGCTGTACATTTACAGCTGCATTATCACACCAGCATGCTCTCTATGTTATCTGTATCCACACTCCTTTCTAGCTTTCTGCCCCTTTTGTTCCGGATTCTCACTATGAACTGACTAAACACAGCAAGCAAGAACTGTACCACAGCCTCCATATTGTTCTGAAATTTTCCCCACCAAGCTTAGCCTGCTGAATTCAGCCTCATTCAGGTTTTCAGGACACAGATAGAACATAGCCAAGTTCTTTGCCAGAATGTAACACAAATGGTCTCCAGCCCGGTTCCTGATGGAGTCTTTGCTCTCCTCCGAACCCCAGTGAGCAGAGCCTTCACTCACCACAATTATGACCAAACATGACCTCAGTCTGTTCTTCCAAATCTCTCCCACTATGGCCCACTAGCCTCTCCTCACATCATCCTGGGAATTTTCTACCCACCTCTCTGAATCAGATTCCAAAGGTTTACAAAGCTCGTGACCGAGTTGCTGCTTTTCACAGCAAACACCCCACTCACGGCACAAATCCTCTTCTGTCATAGCTGCTACCTCAACATTTCTAAAGCCTCCCCACACGGCATCACTAACTGAGGACCCAGTGTTCAAACACAGAAGCTTGTGCAGGACAGTTCATGCTCCAACTACTACAGTTGGAAAGTATGTGTCAACCTCACAGAAACAGCACACTTGTGAAAGATGGTACTTGTTGCCTGCTAACACCAACACACTACTACCCTGGGGGTAAACAGTTCTTATGAGGCTTCAAGTCCATGCTGAGGGCATGAGTCGGGGTAGCCTTGGTTATACTTTGGTGACAAATAGCTCCCAAATCTAAGTGGATTCAAATAACCGTTACTCCTTGCTCACGCTTTGTGTTCATTGTGAGTAGGTAGAATGTCTTCATTCACTCTGGTCACTTCAAGTCCACACTACCCGGGTCCCCATCATAGCCAAGGGAGGAATTATGCAGGGTCTTTTCCAGGTCCCTCCTTGCAGGGACCCTTACTATAGAAAGTCACATAGTCCAACCTCAAAGAGGGTGGAAAAGAGTATACTACCTAATAGACCTGAAAGAGAAAAGATGGATATTCGTAAGTAAAGTTAACTTTAAAATTTCACAATGAAAGAATCCATGTGGCCTTGGACTTTCCAGGGACTCATCCACATTACCAATGTTCACAATGAAATCCTCACTCTTTGAACCTTTGTGATCTAGGCACCACCCAGAATCTGACCCAGAACAGACACTACATTCAATAATTCAGCACAAAAGAAGATTGGTTATTTATATAATGTAAGAAGAGCTAGAAGAGGAAGAGGGTGCAGAATCCAAAGATACCAAGAAAATGTGACTCCAGAGACCTTAGATACTAATACCCCTGGAGATGAGTCCCCCACTTACAGAACAGAAGAGGCATCAGGTTCCCTGGAACTGGTGTCACCGGTGGTTGTGAGCCACCATGTGGGTGTGGGAACTAAACTGAGGTCCTCTGCAAGGGAATCAAGATGCTCTTAACAGCTGAGCCATCTCTCAGCCCGTTTTCACTGGCTTACTTTACACTTCATATTGTTTTCTTCTTTCTACGGTCCCATTTCCTTTACTTTCATAGTATCTTAGAGTATGGAGCTAGAGAGATGAGTCAGCAGTAAGAATCCATACTGCTCTAACAGAAGAGTTCAGTTCCCAGCACTCACTTTGGGTGGATCACAAGCACATAGAACTCCACTTCTAGGGTATCCAATGACTCTGGCCTTTGCCAGCACCAACACTCACATGCCCACTTGCCACCCAGACATCTACACACATAATTAAAAATAAAATAAATCTCTAAAAAATAATAATGGTATCTTACAGCAAAAGCTTAGATGATAGACTTAAGACCTTCCTTCTTTTGTGGTATAAGCACTAGTCCTAAGTGTTATTCTCTCTAAACACGTTTCTTCTGTCTGTCATAAATATTGACACCTCATGCTTAGAGTAGTTATTTCTGAACCACTGTGACAAATGCCTGTGGAAAACAATTGGAAAGGGACAGGTTGATTCTAGTTTGCAGCTTCTAATATCTCAGTCTGTGGTCGCTGGCTTCACAGGCTCAAGCAGGACATCATGGCAATGGGAACCTATAGCAAAAGAGAGCAGCTTGTAGCAGACAGGAAGTAGAGCCATCAGACACAGGAAGGGGCAGGGCAAGATCTAACCAGAAAGGACACTCTCAGGAGCCTGCTTCCTCCAACCAGTGGTCTGTTCAGAGTTTGGGAATCCACCTCTGGATCAAACCATTCATTAATTCAGAACCTTCACAATCTAATGTCCTCTGGCAATATCCTCACAGACACACCCCTGCTTGAGTCTTCCAAGACTCATGAGCATGACTCAATCTAACCAGGTTGACAATCAGCCTTAGCTGTCATGATGTTCTTATTTTTGTAAAATTAACATCATTTTCTCTTTTTCTTTGCTATTTCTCCTTTATTTATTTTGAATGTGTTGTTTCATAGCCAAATACCTGCATATTTTTCTCTGTGTAGATTTCTGTTTCTGATGCTATTTTTATGCTATTGTGAAATAGTATGGTGTTATGTATCTAGTCTTCTTCTATCTATTAATACACATTATAGCACCAAATATAGTCTTTCATATATGTAACTTTAAAGGACTGCATTTTCTGCTCTTTTGCTGACATGAGCCATAATCCCATCCAGGATACAATCCCTCTCAAACACCATACCTTTGTGTCTGTGAGCTCAATTTCCTCGTTTTTTTCTTTTCCTTTCCTCGTCTTCTTTGTGACCCTACTTTGTTCTGCCTTTGTGAACATGTGGCATATATAATATCTTTTTTAATCTACTTTTTTTCCACTTCCATCATATTTTCATTTCTAGTTCTTTTTCAATAGATTTTTTTTTCTCCTGGTTTGGACTAATAGTTTCTTTGTTGTTCCTGCCTATAACTATGACTGTGTGTGTCCTGAGTATCTTAACTACTATACTGTTTCTTTCTGGACTTTGGTGTATTCTTCTAAAGACTGCTAATGTTTTTCATCCCTAGAGTATAATCGGTCCTGTCTTTCTATGCCTGTTTGGGGCTGTTTAGGTAACTCAGAGCAGTTTCAGTCTAAGGTGATACACAACCACTACTTTCTAAATGCCTTTATGAAGATCTACCTGATGTGTATTGAATGCTAATGAGAAAATGTTGCTAGTCATGACATCAGAGACCGGGGCAATAGCCAACCCCCTCATTACACTCTTTCTTGTTTTACATTCAATGAGACCCAACACTCATCCCTCTTACCTAATCAAAAATGGAGGTATTCTGCCCTCCTGGAAACTATCCCAGATCTTCAAAATCATTGCCAACTGCAAGCTCCACAACACATGCAACACTCTAAAACATCCACCAAAAGACAAAAATATGACCTTCTATCATGGTTCTCAAGATGCAAGGGCAAACTTAAAAGAAACCTCTGCCATGTGTGTTCTGCAGCCTCAGGTTGAGTTCTATACATATCTTCTAAAGTTTGTGTGACTGCCAAGTTTTAGTAATCTTGGCATCCCTGGAGAAGCACACACTTATCCAGAACACTATTCTATCTGATTTTCTAAAATCAGCCCAGACTTCCTGCTTCTAACAACCTAATTGGTCACAACCTAGATATCGAAAATCTGGGCCCATGCTTAGGAAGTTGGCGCCTGCTCTGTGCCTACCACATGATAGGCAACGGAGGAAGGCTGTCCTCAGCTATTGTGGATGGTGACAGCACTTCTCCCAAAGCAGTGCAGCTGGAAGCAGAGTGGTGGCCTTGACTCTCTCTCCCAGCCCACATGAATTCTTCTTCTGCCTCTGCCTGGCATCCTTCCAATGTGTGATATTTTCAGGTCTGTGTTTTATACACACACACACATATATACACACACCACACATACCACACATGTACACACAACCACTTCTCTAGTGTGAGTCTCCAGATGTCACCCAAAATGACTCTTAAAGACTAAGTCAGTTGTGTAGCTCTGACTTCTCTGCTCAATCCCTCTGTGGTGGCTCAAGTGAAAATGGCCTCCATAAGCTCATGTATTTGAATGCTTAGTTCCCAGTTAGTGGAACTGTTTGGGAAGGATTAGAGGGTGTGGCCTTGTTGAAGGAGGAGGTGTGTGTTACTGGGTTTGAGGCTTCAAAAGCCATGCCAGACCCAGTCAGTCTGTCTCTGTCTCTGTCTGTCTGTCTCTCTCTCTCTGTCTCTCTCCCTCTCCTCCTCCTCCTCCTCCTCCTCCTCCTCCTCCTCCTCCTCCTCCTCCTCCACCTGCCTTCAGATCAGGATGTAAGCTCTCAGCTACTTCTCCAGCACTATGCCTTCTGTACCTCCTGCCACAACACTCCCACCATGATGCTCATGACTCGCCCCTAACTAAATACTCTCTTCTAAAAGTCGCCTTGGTCATGGTGCCTCCTCACAGCAAGGAAACAGCAAGGAAAACACTCTCTACCGTTCTCCCTTCTACTTAAAGTAAAACACTGACACTTTGTGATGGCCAGGAGTCCTGGTAGACTCTCCCAACAACCTCCGCATCACAGTTGAGAAGTTGCTGCTCCAGCAGCCCCGGGCCCCTCAGTGCATAGCTCAACCCCAGGAACTTTCAGCTGCTCACCCCACTCCTCCTACCACATCTGTGTGGTTCAGTTCTCACTTCCTCAGGGCATTGTTCAGATAACTGTGTAAAGGAAGCCTATACCTGGATCACCTGCTGATTCCCGCCTTTCCCCTCCCAAAAGCCCCTCCAGCCCCCAGACTCTGCTGTCTGCATAGCATCTCCATCCCAGGCAAAACACCTTACCTGTGTCTGATTTTTATTTCTGCCTCGTCCACTAGGCCAACTCAAGGATAGGCAATATCATTTCCTCTGTGCACTGACTTCATACAAGTGTGTGGAACACCACCTACCCTCTCCCATGTGCCCAATAATCGTGAAATCTCTGGTGATGTAGAGGCACCCTCTGAGCTTTCACTGCCCTTCTTCAGGGGCCACTATCAATCTGACCCCTGCCTTCACTCACAGAATCATTTGTTTCCCAAAGCTGTGGATTCAATGATATCCCTGCTGCATTCAAATCTGATTTAGGTTTCTGCATCTTCCTGGCTTACATAACCAAGGAGAATGGATTTAGAAGGACACTTTCTCTCCCGGGCTTGCACTAGCACGGAAGACAGCCTGCATCTGAGATCGATGCTGTCAGTGGCACTGTGCAAACATCTCTGCACTCAGCGCAACCTGCACAGTTGGCTGGCCCAGCTGGTCTGCAGCATCCGGGGGCGGCTCTTACTGCTGACGTCAATTGGCAGAGCCCACCTGCTAGAAGCTCACACTCTGCCTGCCTCCTACACACTCCTTTCTTGCATCCAGCCTCTGCTTCTTAATCCGGCCCTCAGATTGCCTCCAGTGTCTTAAAGGACATGTGTGTCCTTTCCAGACTCCTGGGTCATGCTACCCTGAGCCTGTGGCAACACAAGGTGAACAGTACGGGAGCCGAGCAGGGACAGCTCAAGCTCACAGGACACATTCGTGTCTCAAGATAGGTGGATGTTAAAGGTCTCAAGCCAGTTTTATTTTTTATCAGAAAGGAGAATGGAGATTTTGCTCAGGCAGCTGCCGGGAAGCACCAAGCGGTTGACTAAGGACATTATGACAGTGGATGGATCAATTCTCTTTGTTTGCATGCTAAGGTCTGTGAATTTGTCCTTTGTTTTTCTGGCCTGTGTGCGAAGAACAATCATTACCTCAGTTGGACTTACTCAAGGGGACACCTCTGTGCCATGATGCGTGCAAATAAATCCACAGCAATGACATTTCGGTGCACCCCTGGGCGGAGCAACAAAACTAGTACTAATTCACCACGTGGAAAGGAAATGTTTTCTTACAGTAATCTCATTTGTGCTAGCATTTACTTTAGACCCAAACCTCTCCCGTTATGTTGGCAATCTGATTCAATTCCTGCAGAAGTGTCGTATCCTGAATCTCAGAAAAAGAAAAGGCAGCCAACCGGGGCAGGGTGAGAAGCCACCTCGGCAGGTGAGACGCAGCTCTTGTGCCTCCTGGACACCTCTGTAGGAGCTCCTTTCCCGTTCCAGGGAACATCTGCCCACCTCATCTCCAGCAGGAATCTTAAAAGATCTTATTAATGAAAACAAACCTGGGGCCAGGTATTGGGGTGAATGCTGGGAAATCGGAGAAGCAGAACAAGCCACAGCTACCTCACATTGCCAGTTCCTCAGCTGATCCTGTTTCCTCAGACTGGAAGCCTCTGAGTCCTCATCCAGAATGAATCTCAGCTGAACTGCTGCTCAAAGCCTAAAAGCTTAACCAGCCAAATGCTTCTAGTTTCTGGTCTTCACACCTTATATACCTTTCTGCTTTCTGCCATCACTCCCTGGGATTAAAGGCTCACTTCTTGGGACTAAAGGCGTGTGTCACCATGCCTGGCTGTTTGCAATGTGGCCTTGAACTCAGAGATCCAGAGGGACTTCTGCCTCTGGAATGCTAGGATTAAAGGTGTGAGTGCCACCATTTTCTGGCCTCTGTATCTAGTGGCTGTCTGTTCTCTGACCCCAGATAAATTTATTAGGGTGCACAATATTTTGGGAACACAATACCACCACACTCATCGCTCCTTCAATTCCCAGTTCCCTCATTCATGTTCAGCTTCACCTCATTCACACAAAAGTACAGAGTGATTTTTAACTTGGACATACCGTCGCACCTTTTGGGGTTTCTTCTGTCCTCTTCCATGTTGACTGTGGACTGCCCAGGACACACCTCCTCTCTGGGTTTTTAGCCCCGTTTTGCGCTGAAGTTTTGGGGGCACTTGAACTGGCCCTTCATTTCTTGAGTCCCATAGCTTCTGTCTAGTTTCCCATTCCTGGAATCCTCTCAATAAGATACCCCACCTTGGTCCTTTACTGTGGATCCATCCCAAAGTCCCATGCCTGGGCAAAGGCTAGCAAGCAGACAGGTCTGCACACATCCATGTTGGTGTTTCCCAGATCTTAAGGTGCCCAGCAGCTAGTGTGGCCTCATGGAAACTCCTCCCTGATTCCTCTTCTCATCCACTGCCCCTGTGCTCTGTGGATCTGACTCACCTAAACCTTCAGTTTAGGCAGCTCTTTCTCACCCAGATCTTGTCTGTGTGCCATCATGTGTCCTGTCGGAAAAAGTGTTTATTGACAAAAGTCTGTCACATTTTCTCCTTAATTTCAATGATCGTTTCAGACATGTGGAATTAGAGAAAGAAAATTTGCCTTAAGGAATAGAAAAAAAAATCACATTAGCTATCGTGAAACTTGCCCCTCAGTACATGTGATCTTTATTCATTCACAGACATTATCTCTGGGTGGAAGGCATTTCTCCAAGGTAGAATAAGTTCAGGATCAGGCGGGTCCATCAAAATTCAGGCACCGTCATGGGATGAGGCCATGTGGAGAACAACTCTGATTGAACGCCACAGGGCTCCCAGAGTAGTCTCAGATATTGTAAGAGACTTGTCTGCTTGCCACATTCACTCAAGATAAAAGGCTTTGTTGGATAGTAATTGTGCAGGTTAGATTAAAAATGAAGCAAAGAACACTTCTTCCCCAAAAACCCCACTCCTCTGAGACACCAACCTCAGTCCTTTCCCTTGATCCATTCCCAAGTTCCACAGCTGGATGACACATCCTAAGTGTCATACTAAGTGGGCCATCTAATAGCAGCTTACAGATTTTCAAACTATGAAATTCCAAAGGATCCCGCACTGTAATTCCATGGTCGGGAGCCCAAGTGAGTATTCCCTGGACACATTAAAGGAGGGTTCAACAAAGATAAGTAAGGTTGGTCCTGAGGCAGCCAAAACCATGGTGGGATCCCTCGGCACCCTCTTCAAGAGCAGCAGACGTGTGAGCACTCAGATGTCAGGGGAAGGAGAAGGAAAACCTAATAAACAGAGAAGGCTGAGATAGCTATGACATTCGCTTCAAAAGCACAAAACACGGAGCTGGAGAGGTGGTATGAGGATTGGGAACGCTGGGTCTGTGCAGAGGACCCGGGTTCAATGTCTAGCACATAGTGGCTCACAAACACTTGTAACTCCAGTTTCAGGGCATCCATCCATCACCCTTTCCAGCCTCCAAGGGCACCAGGAATGCACATACACACATGCAGGCAAAACACTCACACGCAAAATAAAATTTAGGAGGAAAAGGAAACACAATGTCTGCCTTCAGATGGCTAAAGATCCTAACACAATAAAAGGAACAGCTTGACTTAGGCGCAAGTTCAGTTGGGACAGTGCTTGCTTCTCAAGCATGAGGTCCCAAGTTCAGTCCCCCAAATCTATGTGAAAAATAAAATAAAAATGAAAAGCAGGCCTGGGGGCTTGAGTTTGTAATCTCAGCACTGGAAAGACAGAGACAGAAGGATCCCTGGGATCTGGTGGCCAGCCACCCTAACTGTGGTGGTTTGAATAAGAATGGCCCCTGTAAGTTCATGTATTTGATGACTGGTCATCAGATAGTGGAACTGTTTTAAAAGATTACAAGGATTAGGAGGTGTGGCCTTGTTGAAATAGATGTGGCCTTGTTGAAGGGAGTATGTTGCTGGGGGTGGACTTTCAAAAGCCCATACCAGGCCTGTCCATCTGTCTGTGTTCTCTCTCTCTCTCTCTCTCTCTCTCTCTCTCTCTCTCTCTCTCTCTCTCTCCCTCTCTCTCTCCCTCTCTCTCCCTCCCTCCCTCCCTCCCTTCCCCCCTTTGGATCAGGATGTAGCTCTCAACTCCTGCTCCAGTACCACACTTCCCACCATGATGAAATTGGAGTGAACCTCTGAAACTATAAGCAAATCCCCAATTAAACGCTTTCCTTCCTAAGCGTTGCCATGGCCTTGGTATCTTTTCACAGAAATAGAACAGTGACTAAGACATTAACCTACTTTGCAAGTTCAGTCTCAAAACACCAAGGTGGGGCTGAAGAGATGGTTCAGGGGTTACAAGCAGTTGCTGTTCTTGTAAAGGATCTGGGTTTCGTTCCCAGCACCTACATAGTGGCTCACAGCCAACTCTACCTCCAGAACCAAGGTATATGTGATGCCCTCTTCTGGCTTCTGTGGGCATCAGGCATGCACTTGATACACATATATACTTGCAGGCAAACATTGTTACAAAATAAAAAATTTAAACTTTTAAAAAACTTAAGTGGACAGTATCTAAGGAATGACGCTCAAGGTTGATCTCTGGGCTCCATATTATGTACAGCTGCACACACATCAACACCTTCCACATACATGTACAGCTGCACACACATCAACACCCTCCACATACATGTACAGCCTCACACATACCAACACCCTCCACATACATGTACAGCTGCACACACACCAACACCCTCCACATACATGTACAGCCTCACACATACCAACACCCTCCACATACATGTACAGCTGCACACACACCAACACCCTCCACATACATGTACAGCTGCACACACACCAACACCCTCCACATACATGTACAGCTGCACACACACCAACACCCTCCACATACATGTACAGCTGCACACACACCAACCACACAGACACCAAAAACAAAAATAAAAAAATAATAATAAACAAACGTTGGCTCCAGTATTCCCAGGAAGATGGTACCAGCTGGACTCACACTTCCCTGGATCCTAGGAATGTGCAGCATGTTCTGAGTACCTCACTTTTAACCACAGTAGTGAGTAAAATTAACAAGGCGGGTGGCCGAGTTTCCAAACATCTGTGGCTCTATCTACTGGATTAGAGTAAGTGACCAGGTAGGGAGAATTTCTCCTCTAGCTCTGATGACTTCAGGTATGTGCATCTGAGAATGGGCTGAATCCCATCCTGTCATACTGCAGCATCATGTGATGCTCGCCACACACACACACACACACACACACACACACACACACACACACACATGCCACTGTGGATCTGCTCTGTGTGACCCGGAGCAGCACACACGAGCTCTCTGAGTCCGTGTCTCTAAAGATTCACCTACAATGCATGCCCCGGCAGCTGTCGTCACTGAGTCTCACTCCATCGCACAGAAACCACAGTCTGTCCATCCATTCCTGGCTGATGACCCTTTGCAATGGTCCCAGCTTTTGCTTATTTTAGGGGAAACTGCATGAAACCCCTACGCAATCTTCACGCTCGGTTCAGTCTGCTCCTCTCTGTGAACACCCAGGAGTCTGGCTCAGCATTGTCTTTAAGACTTCCCTAGAGCATTTGGCATAACAGGCTAACCTCGGAACACCCCTGCTTCTTGGCACTCTCATTAGTACCCACCCAAAGCCCTTCTCTTGTTTTATTTATTGCCCTGTTTATGTATTTATTCATGAATTCCCTTTCATCCCCATTCCCTAGCATCCCTTCCCAGCCCTGCAATTTGGCACATCTGTGATGTGTATCCAGGACTGCTACTTAGCTGAGGATCCAGGACCAAGAGACACTCTTGGGCATTTTGGTAGCCGCCGGTACATAACAACAACCAGTGTGCCACAGGTGGCTAATGCCATAAATGTGGCTCACCCAGCACAGCGGTTCACTGTGTTACCAGTTCGGCTCAGCTACTTGATTTTTCAAAATAAACACTGGCCTGTGTGGGAATGTGTGCTGTCCACTTTTATTTAGCTTCTTTTATATATAACCTGTGCAATTAAAACTGATCATGGGGCATCGCTGGGCATCGTATCACAAGCCTTTAATCCCAGTCCTCCAGTGGCAGAGGCAGGCAGAACTCTCTGTGAGTTCATGACCACCCTGGTCTATATATCAAGTTTCAGACTAGCCAAGGTTACACAAGAAGACTTTGTCTCAAAATTATAGTAATTAATTAATTAACTAATTAATTGATTAAAATAAAACAGACTATCCTTCCTGGTTTGGGGCCTTTAGATCAAGTGTGGTATTATCCTTAACAGTTTAAAAAGAGTATCCCTGATAAGGTAGATGAGATTAGTTAAAGTCTAAAGAGCAGAAATCTTGGGTTGTTGGGAAGGAAGGAATACCACCTCAATTGAAAGTGTCTGGGCATTCATTCATTCATTCGTTCATTCTGGTGGCACCGGCCCTGTGTTAGGGAAGAAGTCCGAGTGTCATTTTATCAGAGATGGCCTTGTCCAGCCGCTGCGCCACCAGAGGAGTGGCCACACCCTCCCTCCCCTCTCATCCGGCTGTCTACACCGTCCCCTGTCCCTCCTGTATCTAGGCCTTTCCTCCTCACCTGGAATGCATGAGGAGCCGTGGCCTATATTATTTTCCTCGATGTATTGTTCTGTAGATATTTTTGGTGTGAGGGATTTTTTGGAGCGGAGTGAAAGAAAACCATGAATAGATCAGACACTGAACCTCTCCTCTGGGTCAGGCATACGTCATCTCATGAGGCATCCTCTCTCCCCCTTAAAAAGGAGATGCAGAAATCTCCAGGGCTGCCCAGTGACTCACACACACAAGCAGTTTGAATCTGAAACTGTCCCTGTGGGACCCAAGACATACACCTCAACAGCATCTAATGGGTACTGAGAAGAAGCAAGGAGAGAACCGGGGCCTGAGAGGAGGCTCACACGCCATCACGGGCCCTGAGGAGATACCAGTGTACTTGGCTAAAGACCATTTCCTTTTGAACTATTTTTGACTTGAGCAGAAATAGTCCAAACTATTTCTGGACTGTACTTTCTGAATGCCAGTCAGCCACGTGGGCAATAGGATTTATATATACAACCTATATAACAGGAAAGCTGTGAAAAAATTAGGTTAGTTCTTCCTTATTCTTTCCCAAGTTTTAAAAAATACTTTTTTTAATGTGTATGAGTGTTCTGCCTGTATGTATGTCTGTACACCATGTTTGTGTGTTAACATCTGTGGAGGCAGAATAGGGCATCAGATCCCCCTGGAACTGGAATTACAAATTGTTGTGAGCCACTGTGTGGGTCCTGGGTCCTGTGGAAGATCAGCCAGTGCTTGTCACCACTGAACCACCTCACCAGCTGCACTGTTCTGAATGTTTTAATGAACACCTCCACTTTATATATATATACATATATATATATATATATATATATAATACAAACATAAACAAAAAATTAAAATTAGAAGAGAAGTCTGTCCGTGGCACTTAGGCCAGGGCAGGGACACTCACTCAGCTCCAGTGCCTAAGGAAGGGATGCTATTCTCTTTTTTTCTTGGCTTGTGGCTGTAGCATGGATGGAAGGACTCTCTCTTTCCCAAGACTGTGAAGACTCCAATCAGGTCAGAAAGCCCAAGTGTCTCATGAAACTCAAAGAACAGAGTGGGTGATGCAGGAGAGGGCAGGAGAGGTCATGGGGTGATGCAAGAGAGGTCATGGGGTGATGCAGGAGAGGTCATGCTTATGATGGGATTTCTGTTGCCCCAACGATCTATCTTCTCGTACCTTCTGATGTTCTCGGGGTTTTTTTTTTGTTTTTTGTTTTTTTTTATTTTCTGCCTGTTCCCAGCAGATTCTAGAACCTTCCAGCATCTTAACGAGGCTGGGCTGCTTAACAGGCCCTGCCGACTAATTTTATTGGCTGTTAAAACAGCTTTGGAAAATCTCTGCGTGCTGGAGTCAATGCTGTACAACACGCCACCTCTCTGTCACTCGGAACACTTGCCCGTACCTATTATGGTTGGGGACTCGCTGGCTGGAGCCCTTTTTGTAGAGGAAATGGGATCTTTGCTTTGAGAGGCATGACTGTGGGGCTTTTTCATGACTATGGCTATGATATCCATTTAGGAACATAAACGAGCCAGGCCCCCGACAAAGCCATTCACATCACATGACTGACTGGCTGCTTTGAAAACTTCTGAATACATTTTCAGGCTGATTTAGAAGTAGACTCTGGCCACTGCCTAAGTGTGACGGCGAATCTTGGTTGTCAACTTGACTGCATCTGGAATCAACTGAGCTGCTGAGGGATTTTCTTGGTTGGACCATTTGTAGCTGGAAGATCCACCCTGCATGTGGCAGCACCTCTGGTAGCAGGCCTTGGTGCAAGGACACAGAGGTAGGAAATGGTTCTTTGCCTATTTGCCCTCACTCTCACTGGCAAGTTCATCTATTCTGTTGCTGAGACATTCCTTCACCTGCATTAGAACCCCTTTCTTGGGGATTCCAACACAGCCTGAAGGCCCACAGCTCTTGAGGAATCTTCTAGGCCCTCAGCTACAGACGGGAACTACATAGCCATTATTGGACTACCCAGATCACACACACCCTGAAAACTGATCAAATAACGCCCTCAGCACACATACACATATATGCATACATATACATACATATATACATATATATTCTATTATTTCTATTCCTATAGAAAACCTGACTAATATACTAACACGCATACCCCTTTTCTGTTTTTTCAAAACTCTGTAGATCTGCCTGTCTCTGCCTCCCAAGTGCAGGGATTAAAGGTACAGGCCACACCCCCAGCTAAACCTTCTCTTTAAGGGAGATGAGGTATGCTCTGAGCACAGATGGGCAGTGACCAGGGGCAGGAGCTCTGAAGAGGTGTCCCATTTGGGGAGGCGTCCCATTTGGGGAGGTGTCCCATTTGGAGAGGTGTCCCATTTAAGGAGGCGTCCCATTTGAGGAGGTGTCCCATGTCAAGAGCAGCGGCCAGAAGACAGCAATAAAAATGTAACAATGGCTACACCGAGGGCAATCCAGCGGCTAGCTTTACAGTTCCCACACAGCTCTGAGCCCTTGAGGAAAGAGGCATCAATCACTCCAGACTCATACTAGGTCAAAGACATGCTTCAGAGACGGGACAACCAGCGAGGACAAGGATTTTGGCGCACCTAGACTCATCAGTCCCCTTGCATTCAGCATTGCGAACTGGCTTGATACTGTCCAAGGCTGTTGCTGTTCTCTTTGAAGGCACAATAGAAATTTATTGCAATCTATGCCAGACGTGCAATAATAATAAAGTGGGGGCTGCTTGGTAAAGAAAATGAAAGCACTCCAAGTCCAAGAGAGAGCCATGTTCTGGGAGGAAATACATATTCCCATTGCTGCAATTTCTGTGTCTTTTTCTCTCTCTTTTTTTTTTGTTGTTGTTTTTGTTTTGCTTTGTTTTGTTTGTTTGTTGTTTTTTAGATAGAGACTTAAACTACCGAAGGTCTCCCACTCTGCCTGTGCTGGGATTTCAGGCCTGAATGCAACATTTTCTTAGCACATAGAATGGGTGATCCCATGCTAGTCTGTGGGTAAGACAGGAAACAAAAAAATGTTAAAAATTCATATTTAGCAAGCCTGAAATCTTTGTGATACAAAAGCTTGTTAGAGTGTAGGTCCTGATGGAGCAGGTCTGGGAGACACCCAACATTCTAGCCAGCCCCCAGGGAGGCCAATTCTGCTGGGAGCACGGTGATCGAGCAGGAATCTCAGCTGTTGAGGGTGAGCAGGGTGATCAGAAAAAGATTGTGTGTGCTCCTTCATGTGGCCAGACAATAACTGAATCTGACTGCACTGAGGGGGGTATCATTGCTATTGTTCGGTTGGGGTGTTTGTCTGTCTGTCTGTTTGTTAGAAGTAGGTAAAACCCGTAAGTTGGCTCAGTTTGCCTTCACTGTGTTTCCTCATGGTCGGCATCTGACTCATTCCTTCCAGCTTTCTCTACTGAATTAGAGATGGCCAAGAATAGCACTGTGCAGTGTATTTAAATGTTACAGCCTGCATTTTACAGAATGGGTCTCGGTTCAATCCACGGTTCCTTCTAGCGCCTTCGAAGGGATCACAAACCTTTATTTTCATTCAGAAAATATGGTAGCCCAGTTAGTTGGGTGGGCTGCCTAGGGCCCCTGCTGAGGCATATTCCTGGTGAGCCTGGATTTAGCTGCACCTCAGCCCTCTTTGTGGTCACAGTCCCTGAACACCTGTCCTCTGCCCTCTGAGTTCTCAGAGCAGAGAACGGTCAGGATGGAGAATCTTTAGCACTCAGACAGAGGTATTCTAGGCACTTGGGATGAGACTAGGAAAGCTCACTGGGAAGGACCACTTGGGGATGCATCATGGCAGACTGCCTGAGGACTTTATCTCCAGTTTATAGAGACATGAAGACTCAGAGATTATCAGTAAGATGCTGGTCAGAGAAAGAGCAGAATTCCAAAGGTCTGTTCTGCTCTAACCCCTGTACATTACACATGGAGGTCATTATTACAAATAGTCCAGCCAGACTGCCTACACAGATGTCTGTATAGCTTAGAGGCATGTGTGTACATCCCTGTGGGGTGTGTGTGTGTATCCAAGAAAGACAGAAGCACCTGGTCACAGAAAATGTTGCACCCCAAGGATACTTGTGCCAGGAAGGTTTCACTCAGTTGGGTTTTTGTTGTTGTTGTTGTTTGTTTGTTTGTTTGTTTGTTTAATTCTGAATAAGGGACATGAAGCAGTCTGTTGCTTTTTGCTATCACTGAGCATCATGACTGAGTAATTATAAAGAAAATAAACTTATTTCTCACCAAGTCAGAAGGCAGCCTCTGGGGAGGCTCTCTTGCCTGGCCACCCCATGGTGAGGCCATCATCTCAGTGAGAAAAGGAAGGGGCCAGGTACCTGGCACAGGAACCACCTGGAATCTCCCACTCGGCAACTCCTTCCCCCAGCAAAGCTACCCTGGGGTTAGGTTCTCAGCTCCTGATCTTTGAAGGATGCACTCAAACCATGGCAGTAGCCATATGGGAAAATTCATTGGCAACACCGGAATTTTGTAATGTAGGGCATAGGTGCACTATGACCACCAACCTACATGACATGACTTCCAACTTAAATTCAAGCTGCCACCCAGGTCCATGGGCCCAGACAGAACTCCCTCCATCTGACGTGAATGGTGCTCATTTCTAGTCTTGAAACAAATCCTAATTGTGTTCTCTCGGTCTGTGTGGGTTTGTGTGTGAAATAAAAGCCCTGCTATAAAAAAAAAAAAAAAAAAAAATCTTCATGTTCAAGCAAACAGTGATTTTTTTTTTCTTTCTTTGAGTTTGAAAGAATTAAGCCAATGGGTAGGAAGGCAGTACCAACTTTGGAAATTTGATTTGCGTTCTGAAGAAAGCCACCTTTGGGGAAGATCTCAGGTGATTTCCGAGATAGAGCAAATGGCATAAGCACAAACAGACACAAACCAGCAAGGTGGGACCAATGGACGGTTCCACAGCTGTGACTGAAGAGGAGCCTGTTCTCTCAGAGTTAAGGAGCCCAGGCTACCCTGGCACTCACTTCCAGATTTGCATCCTTCTCACTGGACAAATATTTGGAATCAACCTCTCTTATAGAATGTCTTGTCATGATAAACACAGGCTTTGAAAATGTTAATAGAGACTGCAGAGATGGCTCAGCGGTTAAAAGCACTGGCTGCTCTTCCAGAAGACCCAGGTTCTATTCCCAGTACCCACATGGTTGCTCACAACCCTTTGTAACTCCAGTTTCACGGTATCTGATGCCCTCTTCTGGCCTCTGCAGGCACCAGGCATGCACCTTTCGAGCTGGCTTCCATCCCCACTCTTTCTCCTACATCATCTTGGAATTTTCCAGCATGATTCCACTTTGTCAAATGTCAATTCAGTATCCCTGAGGCTGATGTTCCACTGTTGTTGGCTGCTTTTACTGTCCTGCTCTTTTGGGGGACCTGCCACCCAGCTCCCAAAGAAATCACACATGGAAGCTTATTCTTAATTATAAACCACCCAGTCTTAGCTTGGCTTGTTTCTTGCCAGCTTTCCTTAATTTAAATTATCCCATCTATCTTTTGCCTCTGGGCTTTTCCTGTTCTCTTACTTCCATAATCTTACCCTTATTCCATGGCTTGCTGTGTAGCTGGGTGGCTGGCCCCTGACATCCTCCTTCTTCTCTCCTCCTTCTCCTTCTTCCTCTCAGATTTCTCCTTCGATGTATTCTCTCTGCCTGCCAGCCCCGCCTAGCCTTTCTCCTGCCTCACCACTGGCTGTTCAGCTCTCTATTAGACCATCAGGTGTTTTAGACAGGCACAGTAACACAGCTTCACAGAGTTAAACAAATGCAACATAAACAAAAGTAATACACCTTAAAATAATAGTCTACAACACCCCACCCTGGTGATGCTCTTCTCCCTGGAGTGTTCCTCTTGGTTGCTTTCTTTAGGGTTCATTCCACATGGAGAGCTTGTCATTCTCCATCTCACAGAGCCTCCCCACCTCTGGAGCCCTAAGTGATGTGTGATCCTAAACTGCCTTCTTTCTGAGGGATTTGACGGCCACCTTTAGAACCCAGGTTCCAAATGCCAAGCTCTAGCTCAGAATTTCTTCCAGGCTTCAACCTGAACACTCAGTTGGTGCCTGACATGTATACTCAGTACTCAACCTCCCCAGTGAAGCCCTTGCCCCACCCATGCCCTTCGCTGCCCAGATGGAAACAGCACTGGACACAAGCCCATCTCCTCTTAGAGCTTACATCCAATTCCATGAACATCCAGTCCACTGATTCCAGAATGCTGTTATTCCCCACCCAGGGCCAACATGCTCTGAAGCAATGAGTAAACAACACAAGAAGGAAAGAAATCAAGAATCCTATTGTAAGGAGCTGGAAAGATGGCTCAGTGGTTAAGAGTAATGACTGGTCTTGCAGAGGACCTGGGTTCAGTTCCCAGCACCCCCATGGCAGCTCACAATCACCTGCAATGCCAGTTCTATGTGACTCAACACCCTTCTCTGGCCTCTGCAGACACCTGCATGTACCTGGTGAACACAAACATAAATTTAAAAATAAGCAGATAAATCTTTTTTTATTTAAAAATATTTCTATTTCAGGACACCAGAGAAATGGCTGGGTAGAGATGCCTAGCACGTTCCCCTCCAAACAAAGGACCCAAACGGAGAAAAACAAAAGCTGTTTTGCTGGAGTGTCCGTGGAAGAGTCCTGGGGTTTAGTGGGGATGTGGCAGTGGTGCCAGGGGGCACAGGGACACCCAGTGACCTGACAAATAAGGGCACTAAACCACTGCCCTTCTGTCTCTCTAGATAACCGCAAGCTAGTGCCATAAGAGGACGCAGGTACCACAGCTGTGCCCCACGGAGCATGGGCAGCTGAGCATTGGCTTCAGAGCCTACATCTGTGTCCCTTATGGCATGGGCAGCTGAGCACTGGCTACAGGGGCCACATGTGTGTCCCTATGGCATGGGCAACTGGAAAATTGGCTCCAGAAAATTCTTTAGCCCTCCCTGCCTTGAGCCCAACTTGAGGATCTGCTGAGATAATGCATCCTTTATTTCCTGGAAAAGAGTCTGCTCACACTGTGCCCGTCTCCCCGCTCATCCCACAGCACAGCCCCATCTTGATGCTCACTCACCAGGTTCCATGAAATAGCCAGCAGTGGCCACAAACAGATCAGCCAGCACAGCTCTGTGAACTACCCAGATAACCTGCCTACCCTCCCACAGACTTGTGGGCATCCATGCAGCCCTTCTGGAGCAGTCAGCTGTAGGGTGTCTTCTGTGAAAGTCATGTGGCTGTTTCTACTCTCTTGTTGCCCTAGAAAGCAGCCAGGTGGAGCCGCCCACCCTCCTGAAACCCAAAGAAGCATCAGGAATACTGTTCTCAGGAACCTAGAGCCGCCAAAGCTCTGTGGCTACACCAGCTCCCCTGCACAGGCCTGCAAGAGCAGCCTTGCACCTACATGACCTGTGGAAACTGACAGGAATCCTACACCTGCAGCTGAGCACACTGTTCCCAAAGCCACCAACAAGCCTACCCCACCTAAGAAATCTGCCTACCAGCCAATGGTGCAGCCCCACAGTCTCAGACATTGCTAATGCTGGAGAAACTGCTACAATGAACTGTTCTGGAACCAAAAGTCAACCCAACCTGTCCAACCAACATCCAAGGATGATGCATGCCATTTGCCAGGAGAATGCCATGTCTCCCTATGACGTTGGCAACTGACCCACAGGTGTGCAAAGATCATTGTAGAGACAGGAGAAGAATGGAAGCATAAAAGGTCCTTTAACTCCACAGTGACAGGCCTCAGGTGACAGAAACTGATGAACTCCCTGACAAAGAATTCAAAACAATTAGTGTTAAGAAATGAGAGAGAAAGAAGGAGAGGGGGTAACAGAGACCATTAGAGAAGACTCAAACAGGAATTGTGAAGCTGAAGAGCTGTACAAATGAAAATTCTACATCCTTGTAAGAGCCTTGGAAAGTTTTACATAAAATTATTAAGAGCACCTATGAGAGTTATGGAACATAGTCAAGAGGACGCACTTATCAGTGTGTAGCAGAGCCAGAGCAATGAGACAAGAGAAGTGAGTCTGGAGAACAAGGGTGTCTATAAATAAGCAATTGTGTCCATAGAAACTAAAAAGTGATTAGAATGGACCAAAAAGTTTGAGAATACAAAAAAGTTAAGAATACAAAATCAGCATACAGATATCATCAATAGGTTGTATACACCAATAACAAAAGTCCTGGGAAAGACAGGAGAGCAATCCCATTCAAAATAGTGACAGGAAATAAGATACCTAGAAATTAATACAACCCAGGAAGTGAGTGGCCTTTATACTGAAACTTACCAAACACTGTTAAAAGAAATTGAAGGGAACACAAAGAAATGCCAAATACACTCTGTGTTAGTAGGTTGAAGAATTAACACTCTTAAAATGTCCTGAATGGCCTATTCTTTTCATGCATTTGTTGTTCTTTTGAAGTAGGGTCTCTTATAGGTGTCCTGGAGCTCACTGTGTAGTCCAGGCTAGCCCATCATCTTGGAGGCTAACACCAACATCCAGCCCATCTTTCTAGGTTGATCACTGTCTTCCAGCCCTGTCAGTCAATCTCATGTTGCTTGTAGGTACATTTTTAGGTACACTTGGTGTTGGACAGCCAAGTAAGAGATTCATCCCTTGAAAAGACTGATTCTGGAGAGAGATTTTAAATATGATCTCAAGACACAGACAACAAATGCAAAAGTTGATTCATGAGATTATATCAAACTCAAAAGCTTCTGTACAAGAAAAGATGCAGTCCACGGACTAAAATGACATTCGCAGAACCTAAAACCTCTGTAGACTGTTGGCTGACTAAGACTTAATACCCAGGGCATTCACAGGACTCAGCAGACAAGGGGTTGGATTTTAAAATGCACATTTTTTAAAGGCCAAAGAGCTCCAAGCTTGAGAGCCTTCCTTTGAATTAATTTGTTTGGCCAACCAGTCTCAAATTCTAGTCGAGACTGAGCTGGGTTCAATCTTGAATCTGAGTTCATCTCAGTGGGCCCTGGGGAACCGGACATTCCCAGACAGTTATGCCTGATTTCCAATCCTCTCTTCGCAACGCCGGACCGGACCCTGCAGTCCTTTGCACCTCCTGCAGCGCTTCCGGGCTGGAAACAATCTCCGTCCCCTCACAACGGAGACTTGTCGATCCCAGCTGTGACCTTCTAGCTCTGCCCTGCCGTTAATGACCCACGATGACGCGGGCTGTCTAGCCTGGCGTCTTCCTCCACGACTTGGACAGGCTTTGCTGTGGCTCCAGCCACATCCACAGACTCCGGGGCCTGCAGAGCGGCCTGAGGCGCCCTCTGGCGGCTTCTTCCGGAATGTCGCTGAGGTCCTCAGAGCTCAGGCTGCATCTAGAATCCTGTAGACTGAGGTCAGAGACAGCTAACAGACATGCCCTCGAGGTATCAATAATACCGATCCCCCAGAATCCAGCAGCTCTTCTTCATAGGGGATCAGAAAGACTGGGCAAGACGCTCTCACAGCACAAAGCCCCTGGAGGCCAGGACTCCTGGAACAAGGGCCTCCGGTTCTGTTGTGATGTCCAGTCGTCCCCACCCAATCCCGTTTCTACCAATTGTTCCTACTGTTGTTCCAGCAGGGGACCCTTCTCCACTTAGTGCAACATGGAGCCATGGAGAAGGAAAAGCAATGGCCACTGGGCTCAAACCTTTTGTTTATTTTTTGTTTGTTTTGTTTTGAGACAAGGTAACCCAAGCTGGCCTCGAACTCAAGACAATCCTCCTGCCTCCACCTCCTTGGTTCTGAGCTTACAGGTGTGTACCACCACAGTGGCCCAGATTTTTAATCTTCCTAAGGCAGGAAAACCCATCCACATTCCACCCCCCACCTGTCACCACCCCTTCCCCATCCAGTTCTGAAACACAACCCCCCTAGGACAGTCCAACGGGCAGGGAGAGGAAAGGCCTGGGAAGCAGAAACATCCTCTGTGACCTGATGGAAGGATTGTTCTTCTCACATATCTAATAAGAATCGGTAAGTTTCAGCCAGAGAGTTGGCACAGTCAGTAAGTACTTACCATGCATATGGTAACCTGAGTTCAAATCCCCAGAATCAATGCAAAACAACTGAGTGCAGCTGTGTGCCTCTGCAGTCCTAACACCAGGGACATAGAGAGCACAGCTGTGTGCATCTGCAGTCCCAACACCAGGGAGATAGAGAGCACAGCTGTGTGCATCTGCAGTCCCAACACCAGGGAGATAGAGAGCGCAGCTGTGTGCATCTGCAGTCCCAACACCAGGGAGATAGAGATCACAGCTGTGTGCATCTGCAGTCCCAACACCAGAGAGCTAGAGTGCAGCTGTGTGCATCTGCAGTCCCAACACCAGGGAGATAGAGAGCACAGCTGTGTGCATCTGCAATCCCAACACCAGGGAGATAGAGAGCACAGCTGTGTGCATCTGCAATCCCAACATCAAGGAGATAGCGCAGCTCTGTGCATCTGCAATCCCAACACCAGGGAGATAGAGAGCACAGCTGTGTGCATCTGCAGTCCCAACACCAGGGAAATAGAGGGTGCAGCTGTGTGCATCTGCAATCCCAACACCAGGGAAATAGAGATCACAGCTGTGTGCATCTGCAGTCCCAACACCAGGGAAATAGAGATCACAGCTGTGTGCATCTGCAGTCCCAACACCAGAGAGATAGAGTGTGCAGCTGTGTGCATCTGCAGTCCCAACACCAGGGAAATAGAGAGCACAGCTGTGTGCATCTGCAGTCCCAACACCAGGGAAATAGAGAGCACAGCTGTGTGCATCTGCAGTCCCAACACCAGGGAGATAGAGAGCACAGCTGTGTGCATCTGCAGTCCCAACACCAGGGAGAAAGAGAGCACAGCTGTGTGCATCTGCAATCCCAACATCAAGGAGATAGCGCAGCTGTGTGCATCTGCAGTTTCAACACCAGGGAAATAGAGACAGCCTGTCTGGGGGAATCAGTGAGCTCCTCTTTCAGCAAGGGACCCTGTCTAAAAATGTAAAGTGGGGGTAAAGTAATGATTGAGCTGACACGCGCATGTGTGCACACACACACAGACACACACACATGCACACATACACACATATCAATTAATTCACTTGTTTGAGAGAATCAGTCAAAGGAAAGAGACATGTAGAGATATTAATGTTAGCAACATCACAAGAATGAACAGAAAATGGGAAATCACTTCTACCCATGTTTCCCCACACAGATGGTTATCTACCAGGGCATCTGACCCACACAGGAGACAGATGACACTCTCTTCAGTGCTAGCATGCTATAGTATAAAGAAAGCCACTTACAAGGTATAATCAGAGATCTGTGTGCAAAGAAAGAGATTTGGGGAAAGACGTTTGCTGAAAAGTTGTCAGGGATACCAAGTTTTCTTTTAAGTAATTTCAATTTCTTTTTATTCTGTTTGAATTTCCACATAGATATGTAATTAGAATACATTGTTTATATCACTTTAAAATAAAGTGATTGAGTACAATTTTTATGAAGTATCCCCTAAGTGCATAGTGGCTGGGTAAAGTCTTCCAGAAAACTGGAGCCATGGTTAGCCACCTCAGGGAGTATAGGCAACAAACAGGCTGCTTCCTCCCAGAACATCAGCTAAACATTGGCTAAAGAGACCAGTGGGAAATAAACTAGAAAAACTAATGTGAGAAATCCATGAAGTCTGCTTGAAGGGCAAAGGAATTTATTAGGGGATAAAAACTCACTGTACAGAACAGAACTGTCGCAGGTTCTGGAATGCTGGGCACAGTCTCACACTGTTCCGGCTGTCTGAGTCAGTCCTGCATCCCTAGGGATGGTGCTTCAAGGTCATGGACAGAACAGCTATCCTTACAGAAACCGGTGGTGTTTTGAAAGACAATGGCTCCCTATGGGAGTGGCACTTGTAGGAGGTGTGGCTTTGCTGGAGTGGGTGTGGCCTTGATGGAGGAAGTGTGGGGTGGGCTTTGAGGTCTCATATACGCTCAAGCCACACTCAGTGTCTCAGTCCACTTCCTATTACCTTCTGATCAAGATGTAGACAGCACCATGTCTGTCAGCCCATGATGGTAACAGGCTAAACCTCTGAAAATATAAGCCACCTAAATTAAATGTTTTTCCTTTATAAGAGTTGCTGTGGTCATGGTGTCTCTTCACAGCAATAGAAATCCTAACTAAGACAAAAATATAACCAAAATATAACCCAAAAACAAGGCACTGGGCTTCTGCAAGAATCCACAGGGTCAGCCAGACATGGGGATCATACCTTTATTATTAGCACCAGGGAGGAAAAGGCAGGTGGATCTCTGTGAGTTCAAAGCTAGCCTGGTCTACATAGTGAGTGAGTTTCAGGCTGCCAGGGCTACACAGAGAGATCTGTCTAAAAAAAAAAAAAAATATATATATATATATATATAGAGAGAGAGAGAGAGAGTCTTTGAAGCTTCCAGCTCCTTATCAGTGCCTTGATGCTTGATGCTGAGGCTCTAGATGAGGCCATCCCCTGAGAAATTATTCCCACTATGCACTTGGATCTATAACACTCACCATAGTGAAAACCTGAGATTTGTGTTGGATGATTGACAGGCCCTAGCCCTGCCCACTCTGGTGACATAAGCATATTCATGAGACATAAACAAGAGGAACTTCCCATGTTTCACTCTCCCTTTCTCCCTGGTCATCTGCTGAGGTATTTCATGCCTAGGACCTGAGTAAGTGGAGGACTGAACTGTGGTGACCCTGCCTTACAGCCCCAGCTTCAAGCTGTGTCTCCTACCCACAGATCTGACAGTCTTGGTAGCCATGACCTCTTGTTTCCTGGGCAGATACTTAGCTATGGTCATTCCTCAGAGATGGGAGAAAAGGCCAGGCCTGCACAAGGACAACCATCCTTGAGACAGGTGAGCTTGCCCCAGAGGCTGGCAGCCCCTGGTGGCAATGTGCTCTGACAAGGCACATTTGTTGGTGAGCCCCTAACAAACCTCAGCACATACTCAAAGCTGCAGAGAAAGACATAAAAGCAAACTGAGACCAGAGGTTCAGTCACCTATGTGTGGTCCCAGGACTCTGGCTCTCTGGAACATCAGTCCACTGCTCAGATGGAGGGGGGCCTCTCAGACCAGCCGCCAACACGGTCCACATCCAATGCCAAGAGGAAGGGACAGAATCTGCACCTTATCACTTCCCAGATGCAGAGGCAAAGGACCTATGGACGGCTGTAGAAGAAAGGATGCCATGTGGCTGGAAGGCAGAAGAGAAAAAAATCTGAAACAGCTGGGAGCAGAATGAGATGACATGCAGCTAATGATAGGATATCTCTCCTCCTCAGTGTCCTCCCCCCCTCCTCCCCCTCCTCCCCCTCCTCCTCCCCCTCCTCTCCCCCTCCTCCCCCTCCTCTCCCCCCTCCTCCCCCTCCTCCCCCTCCTCCTCCCCCTCCTCTCCCCCCTCCTCCCCCTCCTCTCCCCCTCCTCCCCCCCACCTCCCCCTCCCTCCTCCCCTCCTCCTCAGTGTCCTCCTCCCCCTCCTCCTCCCCTCCTCCTCAGTGTTCTCCTCCCCCTCCTCCCCCTCCTCTCCTCCCTCCCCTCCTCCCCCTCCCCCTCCTCCCCCTCCCCCTCCTCCCCCTCCTCCTCCTCCCCCTCCTCCCCCTCCTCCTCCCCCTCCTCCTCTCCCTCTCCCTCCTCCCCTCCCCTTCCTCTCTGTCTCTCTCCTCTCATATGTTTTGGCTGAGGTTAACCTTACCCTGTAGGCCAGACTGGACTCACACTCAAAATCCTCCTGCCTCAGTTTCCCAAGTGCTGGAATTACAGGCATGAGCTCTGACATGGTGTCTTCCACTAGGGACACTTTATATCTGTTTAACGTGTGAGCTAGCTACACACAGAGGACAGGGAAGAATTCTATTTCCTTATTTTCTGGGGGATTTGCAATAAGCCTGTCACATGGCCTCTTTAACACAACTGAAGGCTCTGAGTTAAGTTAATCATAGCTTTACAGTGAAGCACGGTTGCCGGGAACATGGGATCGGATTAATAGAGCCTTGTTCATCAGACCCAAGAGGCTGAAGACACCTGATAATCACAGCTCTTGTGGTACTCACCAATTCTAATTCTTAAGACAACTTTGAGGGTAAGTGCTGCCCCCGCCTGGAGAGCGTCAGGTACAGCATCCGTTTAACAGCCCTGGGAAACGATTTTTCCAGCTGTGCAGAAACAGCAAACTGCAGGGCTATTTATTGTGTGGGGAGAGGGACAGAGAAGGGCTGGAGTCGGTGAACACGCGGGTAGCATCGGGTGATTTTGCCTTCATGGCTTGAGGGTCACATTCCTCTAGCTGCGCTGCTCTGTTTCTGAGTTGCAAAGTCTTGACACAGGTTTGGCTTTATTTAAATCTTAAGACCTGGGTCTAGAGAGATGGCTCAGCTGTTAAGAGCCCTGACTGCTCTTCCAGAAGTCCTGAGTTCAGTTCCCAGCAACCACATGATGGTGGCTCACAACCATCTGCAATGAGATCTGGTGCCCTCTTCTGGCATGCAGACATACATGCAGACAGAACACTGCACACATAATTAATAAATCTTTTAAAAAATCTTTTAAAATAAATAAATAAATAAATCTCAAGACCCTCCCTCCCCTTGTCGGGCCCTGGTAACATCCCAGGTAACATGTGTGCCTCACTGAGATGTAGCAGAACACCCATGATATTTATAGGTATCTTCCTTAAAGACTGATGGGTCTTGTCAGCTTTCTTTGGTTTGGAATCACCTAGGAGACACACCTAGCAGTGTGTCTATGAGGTGTTTCCAAAGAGGTTTAACTGATGAGAAAGGATCTACCCTGAATGTGGTGGTACCATCCTACGGGCTGAAGATGTGGGCTGAGCGCCAGCATTTATCTCTCTTCCCAACTGTGGATGCCACATGACCAGCTGCCTCCTGCTCCTGCTGCCCCAGTGCCCCCACAACAATGGATTGTACCTTTAGACCATGAGCCAAGTCAAACCCTTCCTTCCTTAGGCTCCTTTTCTCAGGGATTTTGTCAACACACAGGCACCACTTTACTTAGCTCTTCAGAGGTTCCTATCAAGCTAATCTTCTAGGTAAGACTGCTCAGCTGGCAGAAGACTTCAGTACACAAACAGATGGGAGTTGTGTTCCCTTCCTGGCCCCTGCCCTCAGCCCCTGCCTCCTAGCCCCTGCCCCCTAGCCCCTGCCCTCAGCCCCAGGCCTGCCCTGTTTCTCCCATGCTCATACATCTGTGAAAACTGGCCCACCATCTGATCCTACTCTGAGCCCCACTCTGCTCGGCCTCCTGCAATCTGGCTTTAGTCTTCCAGTGGTGATGAGACACAGGCATCCTGGTGACAGGTGTCCTTCCTGCATCCCTCCAACTTTGCTGGCATCTCTGAGCATCCTAGCTTCCAGTCCTCCTCCGCAGGCTCCCTGCTCCTGGTCATGTTTTCTTGAGTCACTCTGATTGAACACATTCTTCTAGTTTTCTTGGTCCTCTGCCTTCTCTGACCTTCTCAATCTCTTTTTAAAAAATCAGAGAATTCCAGGATGATAAGGGAACTCAGAACTGGTCTGTGTAGCCACTGTCCACTGTTTGGCCTTGACCCTAGGAGCGTCCCCAGACTCCTGCAGTGGTGTCCTGAGGCTTTCCCCTCACTCAGAGGGCAGCACAGCTCTACCTAGACAAGATATGCAGAAGCTCTCATTCCTCCCAAAGAGACCACCTTTAGTTTCCTCCAGTCACAAAGAACAATCACCCTGAGGTCCCACACAACCCTGGGGGCCCAAGGCTCTCTTATATTCCCCATCTCCCCACAACAGAGGTTTCTTCAGTTTCTTTAGACAATAACCACAAGGTTCCTCAATGCAGCTCACCAAGTCCTTTCTTACCACCCACTCCCATCACTGTGCCCATCCCAGGTCACCCTCCAGAAACTCTGCTCTGTTCACCTCAGAAGATCTAAAGAGAATTTAGCCTGGTACCCTGCATGCTGGCATCAGCGAAAATGCACCTCTGGGTGGGCACCCATGCTGTGATGATGTGCTAGAGCTAACATGTTTGGGGTGTGATGGAGGCAAACAGATAGCCAAACAGATTGACAGTCGGACAGGTGGATGGATGGATGGATGGATGGATGGATGGATGGATGGATGGATGGATGGATGGATGGATGGGTGGGTGGATGGATGGATGGATAAATGGATGGACAGACAGATGGACAGATGGAGAGGGGTGTGAGAAGGGTGAATGGACATGTGTGTCTTCATCCATCCAGGTCTCTCTGTGTCTGCCAGTCAATTTGCTCTCTAGAATGCCTAGATGTGGGGCTAGAGGGATGGTGGTCTGTAGAGAGCTGCGTGCAGCCGCACCTTAAAGATGGCGCCGACTTCTGCCCTCCACCTTCCCGATGGTGAGTGCTGTCTGTGATAAACAACTCCTTAACTGGCTAAGGCTGAGAATCTGGCTTGCTTACGCGCACCTGGACCTATTGGTAGTGCCCACGTGACGTATCAGGGTTGGCTACCCAGTGATTACTTAAGGCTGTGAGCGGGTTTCCCCGGGGTCAGAAGTCAGAAGATTGTTCAAGGTTCCTGAATAAACTGCGGAAAGAAGAGCCTGGTGTCGCGTCTTCCTTGCTGGTCCAGGCGGTCGCGGCAGTGGTCCAGCGGTGAAGGGCACTTGCTGCTCTCAGCTCCCACCCCCTGCATGGCAGCTCACAGCCATTGGTAACTCCAGTTCCAGGGGATCCAATGCCCTCTTCCGGCCTCTGAGGTACCAGGCATGCACATAGTGCCTAAATGGGCATGCAGGCAAAAACACATACACAAAATAAAAATAAATTGGGAATGTCTGGTTGTGTCCTCAGGATAGTCTGAAATATCCCTTCCTTCTTGCACAGGTTTCCCAGAAGTTCTCCTGGCAAACCTCAGTAGCTTCTTGTGCACTGGCCCAACCAGAGGTGTCATCAGCCATCACACTACAAAGACACCAGCAAGACAAAACCCTGAGGCATGGAAGGTGGCCTGCCATTCAGGAATACTCAGGCCTACCTCTTGATTTGGGGAATGGAGGAGTGGAGGAGCCTTGTGACCACACAATCTCCGGTGTCGGCCTCCTGCAAGTGGGGGTTATAGGTGTGCACTACCACACCACCAGGCTCGCAAACATGCACACAACTCATTTTTTAATCAAGACTTATTTCCTGCACAAAAATATGAGCTTTGTCATTCTCTCCCATCTCTATCATGTGATTTGATCAAATGTAACAATTTCCGGGTGGAATTTTTTGGGGGGACAGGGGTGTCTCTTCAGCATAGAATCATATCCTTGGCAAACAAAGATAATTTGTCTCTTCCTTTTCTGTCTGTAACTCTTAATTCTCTTCCCTTATTGCTCTGGCTAAGACTACAGATACTATAGGGAACAGGAGCGGAGAGCACAGACGCCCTTGTTGCCTTCCTGGATTTATAGGAAATGCTTCAGTTTTTCCCCACTTAGTAAAACGTCAGCTATGGGTTTGACATGTAAATGCCTTTTATTATGTCGGGGTGTGCTCCTTCTTCTCCTAGTCTGCCCAGAGCTTTTACTATGAAAGGTGTTGAGCTTTGCCATTTCCTGTCTCTCTTGAGATGACTGTGATCTCTGACTTTTACTTATTCCTATGCTCTGTTACTTTTACTGATTGCCTACGTCATTCCGTCTTCGCAACCCTGGAAGGACACCAGCTTAGTCACGGTGTATGGCTGTGTTGTCAAATTCTGTTCATAAGTGCCATATGTGTTTGCATGCAAGTTTCTCAGGGATGTTATCCTATAATGTTCTCCTTTTTAGATTTTTTAAATTATTTTGAGTTATGTGTATATATGTAGGGGGATTTGTGCACATGAGGGCAGTGCCCACGGAGGTCAGAGACATCACACCTCCCTGGAGCTGGAGTTACAGGGAAGTTGTAACTCCCAGTATGGGTGCTGGGACTCAAGAGTGTGTTCTCTGCACTCTAAGTACTGGGCCCCCTCTCCAGCCCCTAAGGTTTTCTTTTCTGTTGTTTCCTCATCTCACTTTGGTATCAGGGTGTTGCTGGCTCTCTCCTCTGTAGTAACCTGAGAAGTGTTGGTGTTGTCCTTCAAGGTCTGCTAGTATTCAGAAGGGACGCTCTGCAGTCTCGGGCTTTCTGTAGCTGGGAGCCTATTTCTGTTCCAGTCTCACTGGTCATTATCCATTTGTTTAAGATGTTTATATGTTTTGGCTTTAATTTTGGTAGTTTACATGTATTCAAATTTTACCTGTTTCTTATATTCTCAATTTGTCGGAATATAAATTTTCTTTTTTAATTATTTACCTTATGTCTATGGGTGTTTGGCCTGCATGTATGTCTATGCAGCATGTACATGCAAGTGCCTGCAGAATCCAGAAGAGGGCACCAGATCCCCTGGAACGGGAGTTACCGACAGTTCTGAGCCGCCTCATGGGTGCTGGGAATCGAACCAGGGTCCTAAGGAAGAGAAGCCAGTGCTCTTAACCACTGAGCCATCTCTCTGGCCCCAAGTTTTCTTGTTTTAAGGTTTGTTTTTTTTTTTGTTTTATTTGAGAGAATGCCACATGTGTAGAAGTACCTATGGAGGCCAGAAGAGGGCACCAGATCCCCTAGAGCTAGGGTTAACAGGCAGTTGTGAGCCCGCCAGTGTAGGTGCCGAGAACTGAACTCTCCCGCCTCAGGTTTGCCTTTTGAAGCTGATTCTGCCTGTGAGATAAAAGCTGTGCTCTCTCTTTGGAATCCACACACATTAGGCTCATACTTTTCAGCTGATGCTACCCATCCTCCCTGCTGGTTGGAATTCTCTGTAGAGGTTGCCCTGAAGTTATTCCCCACTGGCTGAGCATTAAGTCTACAGCCCTCAGCTCTCAGCTGTTGGCTCCAGCGCCCCACCCCACCCCACCTCCGGGGTCACGGGGTCACGGTGCCTGCCATGTTCCCACTCTGGCACCACAGTGACTCTTCCCTCCCTCTTTTCCCTCTCCCTCCCACTCCCGCACAAGTATTTTGTCTTCAGATCTGACCAACTCCCACATATACTTACATCCACAGCTGGTTTTGACAGATGCTCTGGGGATCAGGACATTGGCGCGCACAATATCTGAGGCGGATCAAATGAAAGGCAAATGAGTGTTCCTTCGGGAAGCTGCCTAGAAACTCTCGGTTGCTTCCAAACGTGGGCAGTGATGGGTGTGAGTCCCTCGTAGGCTTGTTTAGAAAAGACTTTGGTGTGTACCTTTCAGTAGGTTTGCGCTGACGGTGTGTGCGAATTTCTCCATCCCCCTGCCAATAAGAAGCCAAATGTCTGGGCAAAACACAAAAAGGTGTGCTGAAAATGCAAGCACATTGTTTAGAGGAAAGGGACGGATGAATTACAGCAATCCAAAAGTTGAATGACCTTCCTGTTAGTTTTACCGAGGATTCCAAAATGAGGAAGGAATAATTACTTCCAGCAAACGGTGCTGGGACAGATATGATACCCATTGCTTAAAGGATGCTTGAATCCCCTCCTCACACCACACAAAAATTGACTGAAACAGACACACCTGTGACCAAAATAGAAAGCTAAAAGCACAAACCTGTTCAGGAAAACACTGAAGGAAATCTTCATGATTGGGCCTAGACAATGGCTTCTTAGTGAGACACCAGAAACACAAGGAACAGACATGAGACTCAGCGGGTGAGGGAGCATGCTGAACACATAGGGCACTCTGGGTTCCAGGGATGGGACCCACGTGAAGGTGGGGGGTGAGAACAGACTCTCAGTTATCCTCAGACCACCACGCTCACACCGTGGCGCATGCACACACAATAATAATTAATTACTTTGTATTTTATTTTAAAGGGCTGGAGAAATGGTCCAGTGGTTAAGAGCAGTGACTGCTCTTGCAGAGGCCCTGGGTTTGACTCTCAGCACCACATGCCGGCTCACAACCATCTGTAACTCCGGTCCCAGGGAGTCTAACGCCTTCTTGCTCCCATCCAGCACCAGATACCACACGTGATGCACTGACATCATGTAGATCCACAGACAAAATGCTCACTTGAGGGGAGGGAAGAAAGCACACATACATAGAAAATTTTAATTTAAAGGAAAAATAAATGAATTAGACTTTGTTGTAATTAAAAACTTCATACATCAAAAGAAACCACCAGGGCTAGTGAGATGGCTCAGCTGGCAAAGGCAACCTGAGTTAGACCCCACATAAAGGTAGAAGGAGAGAACCAGCTTCACCAAGTTGTCCTCTAACCTACACACACACACACGCGCACACACACACACACACACACACACACACACACACCACATACACACTTTAAATATTTTTGAAGGAACCAACAAAAAAGAGAAAAATAATAAACTATAAAATTAGAGAAATATTTGCAAATCATATGCCCAATGAGGTATTTGTATCAGAATATATATAAAGAATCCTAACAGCTCAACAATGACAACAACAACAACAACAAAAAAAAAAACAAAAAACAGAAAGCCAGGTGGTGGTGGCTTTTAATCCCAGCACTCAGGAGGCAGGGCCAGGTAGATCTCTGTGAGTTTGAGGCCAGCCTGGTCTACAGAGTGAGATCCAGGACAGGCACCAGAGAAACCCTGTCTTGAAAAATGAACAACAATAAAAAGTCAACCAAGTTCTCCTATCAGTGAAGGATTTGAACGGGCAGCCATTCCTCCACAGATAATATAGAAATAGCCAATAAAGGCCCAGAGAGACATTCAGTTTCACTGGTCAACAGGGCAACACAATGGTCTTGGTTAGGGTTTCATTGCTGTGAAGAGGAACCACGACCATAGCAACTCTTATAAAGGAAAAGACTTATTTGGGGCTGGCTTACAATTCAGAGGTTCAGTCCATTATCATCATGGTGAGAAGCATGGATGTGCTGGCAGACTTGGTGCTGGAGAAGGAGCTGAGAGCTCTACATCTTGATCCAAAGGCAGCAGAAGGAGACTGTGTATCACACTGGGTGTAGCTTGAGCATATGAGACCTCAAAGGCCACCCCACACACACAGTGACACACTTCCTCCAACAAGACCACACCTCCTAATAGTGCCATTCCCATGGGCCAAGCATAGAAACACATGAGGCTTTGGGGGCCATACCTATTTAAACCACAACAACCAAAACTATAATGATGTACAGCCCATATCATTGGTACAGTTAAAATGAAGGACAGAGAATTCTGAGTGAGGGTGTGGATAAATCAGAAGCCTTGTGCATTGGTGATGGGACTGGGAAATGGTACAGAACCTAGAAAAGGTCTAAGCAATTCTCCTAAATATTAAATAGATTCACTGTTTGGCTCAGGAACTCTACTCCTTGAAATATATTCAAGAAAAAGGAACATACACATTTACATGAAAATCTGTAGCTAGAGTTTTCTCTTTGTAGTTAGTTTTCCTGCCTGGCCCACAGGACAAATCTCTCTTACCTGCCAGTCCTGCAGCTACTCAGACCCAACCGAGTAAACACACAGAAATTTACATTTTTTACAAACTGTATGGCCATGGCAGGCTTCTCGCTATCTAGTTCTTCTATCTTAAATTAATCCATTTCTATTAATCTATACTTTGCCTCGTGGCTCATGGCTTACTGGTACTTCACATCTCCCTTGTCATGGCGGCAGCTGGCAGGTCTCCCCATTCAGTCTCCCACTTCCCTGAATTCTCTTCTCTCTTGTCCCTCCTATACTTCCTGCCTGGCTACTGGCCAATCAGTGTTTTATTTACTAGCCAATCAGAGAAACGCATTTGGCATACAGAACATCCCATAGCAAAAATCTACACAAATGTCCACAGAAGCAATGTTTGTGATGTCCCCAAAGTAGAAATGGCTCAAATCTCCACCAGGGGATAGTTGTAGAGACAAAACACAATATATCCACGCAGTGAAATACTCAGTAGTAAGAAGACATGGCATCATTTGGATAGGATGTGATACATTCTACAATTTCTGTGAATTTTGGAAACATGCCAATTGAGAGAGGCCAGTGGCAAGAGACCATCTACAAGATGGTTCTGTTGATGGGAAGTGTCCAGAGCAGGCGCTGTTTTAGTTTGGTCTCCCATGGCCATGACCAACACCATGACCAAAAGAAACTTGGGGAGCAAAGGGTTAATTACAGTTGTCCTTTATCATGAAGGGAAGCCAGGGCAGGGACTCAAGGCAGGAACCTGGAGGCAGGAACTGAAGCAGAGACCATGGGGGAATACTGCTTGGTGGCTTGCTTCCACAGTTTGCTCAGCCTGCCTCCTTATATACCCCAGGGCACCTGCCCAAGGGTGGTACCACCTGCAGTGGGTAGGGCCTCCTGTCACATAGACTTGCTGCAGGCTTCTCTCAGCTGAGGATCCTCTTCCTATTTTACTCCAGCTAACTGTGTACGGTGACAGAAGACTAGCCAGAGGGACACAGAGACAGAAAGAACGGAGATCTGTGCTCTGCAGGTGTGGGAGAGGGACAGATAAGAGGGACTCCTAATGGACAGGGTTAATGAAACTGATAGGAAACAGACTCTGTGGTCTCTGTGTGTTTCTTTTGTCTGGTTCTGTTCCGGTACTTTTTGTCTTAATGATTTTCTTTTTCTCTAGTTTGTTTTGCTTATTTTGGCTTTCATTTTTTATTTTTTCTGTTTTTCCTTTTTTTGGGGGGAAAGAGAGGTAGAGAAAGTTGAGCGAATAGGAAGATAGGAAGGATCTGGAAGAAGCTAGGGGGAGGGAAAGAATATGATCAAAATACATTGTATAAAAAAGTTTATACAAAGTTCATCGTATAATTTTTAAAAAAATTTTAAGCCAGGTGGAGGCGGCTGTGGCGGTGGCAGCGTAATCCCAGCACTTGGGAGCCAGAGGCAGGCGGATCTCAATGAGTTCAAGGCCTCCCTGGTCTACAGAGCAAGTTCCAGGACAGCCAGGGCTGTTACACAGAGAAACCCTGTCTCAAAAAAAATTTTTTAAAGATAATTCCTTCTGGGTATTTAATATATAAACAGCATAAATTAAAGTTTAACTTTTGTGATATAACATTGTTTATTTTTTTAAACATTCTTTTTAAGTATTTTATTTTTATATGTATGGCTGCTTTGCCTGCATGCATGCCTGTGCACCACATGGGAGCCTAACATCCACAGAGGCCAGAAGAGGGCATTGGGTCTCCTGAAACCATAGTTGGAGACAGTTGTGAGCCACCATGAGGGTTCTGGGAATCAAACCTGAGTCCTCCGGACGAGCTGTACACTTGCCTGCTGAACCATCTCTCCAGTCTAATGTCGTCTATTTTTAAAATTATGCTATCTAAATTTTTCATTGTCACTGATTTCTGAACAATGAATCTCAAACCTTGAGGGAAAAAGGAATTGGCAGACCTATCTGTTAATAAAGAATGATCTACAAACACAAACTGTTAGCCCACAGACCTTGAATACAGTATCATTAGGTCCACAGCACAGTCCTGTGAACTTCTTGGCTCGACACTATTAGGCAAAGCTGGGGGAATTTTCTTTGCTTTTAATGCAACATTGTTCAGTCTAAGATGATTACAAGATTAAATATCCAGTGTAGCACATAAAGATGTGTGCTGTGAAAATGTGGGTGTCTAATGGGCATGCATGCCTGTAGGGAGGAGGAAGGTGTTCCTGGGGTCCCAGTGGGGTGAACCCAGCCAGCACACACATCAGCAGTATGAAGGAACCTGCAATGTTTCACTTCCACCCTGTCAAGAGCTTGTTACATGATTCTTTGAAAATATTGCTTAGATTCGGTTTATAATAAATTGATGTATGGAAAGTAAGGCACCAAAATCATGATGTGTCTTCATGAATGTGTCCATCTCCTTAAACCTGGTCTTGAGTTTCCAGAGTCATGCTGTTGATTTGAAAATGCTCCCAGCATCTTCGTAAGTCAGTTTGCTCCTCAGAAGTGCTTGAACCACTTTGTGACTGGGGAGCTTGCCTGGTGTGCTGTTCTGTCACTAGAAGGAGAAGAATTCAGGAGGACCCAGAGGTGGAATCCCTCAGGGACCATTTGTCACATGACTAGATTGCTCATTTCATGGAGATACCACCTGCCATTCAAAAAAGCACAGGAGACCCTCTCCCTGGCTCCATACTCTAGTGTGAATGTTTTTTTCTCAGCACAGGTGACTCATGGATTCCTTGGAAACAGTAGCTAGTCCCTAGCAACCACATGTCATTTTCCTTAGACGTCTACAGTTGCCCTGTGGAGACCCTTATTTTCTTTTGCTTCAATCTTTGTGTGAAGTAGACAGCCTCAGTGTTTCCTCTCTCTGGTCAGCAAAGGCTCATAGGTAGCGAGCCAAAGTCACAAAACAGCTGTGGCCCCAAGAGCTGCAGATAGCCAGGCCACTTCTGTGTCCTTAGGGAAACCCTGCAGGGCCGGCCCCTGCCAGTAAACCGTTTGAGCTCCAAAGGGTGATAAGCCAAGAGGGGTTCAGGGAACACAGTCTCTCCTCGATGATGATGTTAACAGTCCAGTGAGATGCCCAGAAAGCAAGATTCACAGCAATAGTCCTTCAGGAGACTGAGCAGGAGGAACCTGGGCTGTCCCCTGGCAAACCCTGGTCTAAGCCAGAGTTTTACTCTGGCTCCCTTATGACCTCTGAACCCTCCTGCTCACACTGGTACCCTCTCCTTCCCTTGCTGAAGGCCCTCCTCCATCAGCTCTCCGCTCATCAGCTTGGGTTCTCTTTCTCCTTCTTGACCACTTTCTTCCTGTTTCTGGTCTACAGACAATAGTTTCTCAGGCTCTCGTGCCAATTCCTCTTTTCCGCATAGCATGGTGAGTCTGCCTATGAGACTTCCCATTCTCTAACATCCCAACACACCACAAGTTTCCACTGGAGAGACTGTTCAGTGGGTAAAGTGCTTGCTACCCAAACCTGAGAACTTGAGTTTAGATTCCCAATGCCCACATAAAAAGCCGGGTGGTGGCGCAATGGTGCATACCTGTAACCCCAGCTCTAGAGAAGGAGATTCTAAACACATGTGCTCAACTATCCATTCTCTCCTTGACATTCTCCACCACACTATAGTGTACCTTCACCTGCCTGCAGCTCATGGCAGACCTGGTGCCAGTGTGAGCAGTAGGGGTCAGAGGTCATAGCGGGAGCCAGAGGTAAACTCTGGCTTAGACCAAGGTTTGCCAGGGGACAGCCCAGTTTCCTCTTGCTCAATCTCCTAAACAACCGTTGCTGTGAATCTTGCCTTGTAGAAATCTCACTGGACTATCATTTGACATCTCACTGATCTGACATCTCACTGGACTATCATCTGACATCTCACTGGACTCACTGATATCATCACTGGACTATCATCTGACATCTCACTGGACTATCATCTGACATCTCACTGGACTATCATCTGACATCTCACTGGACTATCATCTGACATCTCACTGGACTATCATCTGACATCTCACTGGACCACTGACATCATCTCTGGACCACTGACATCATCATCAAGGAGAGACTATGTTCCCTGTACCTCACTTGGCTTATCATCCTTTGGAGCCCAAATAGCTTATTGGCAGTAGCTGACGCCTGCAGGGCTTCCCCTAGGTTTAGGGACCTCACAGTGTCCATCCCTCCTCTCCCGCCATATCTCTTTCTTGGCAGAAACCCTCCAGGACTACAGGGTTCCGGAGAACAAGCCATGAAGGAACACTTCCACACGAGACACAGCACAGAGGATGGTAGCTGGCTGTGGCTGCCCAAGGTCTCAGCTGCTGGGGGCACAGCCACAGGCAGTCCTGAGCAGACCTCTCAGGGGGGCCTCAGAGAGTCAGCAGGGAGCTTGCAAGGCAAGGGAGGGGGCCTCTGGGGCAGGTGGACAATGAAGACAAATGGTCCTAGGTTGTCAACGAGTGTAGCATCTTGTCTGAGCCAAGCTAGGGTTTTTCCACTTATGTGAACAACATTCCATCTCCTCCCTTGGACTAGGGCGTCCAGAAATGACCAATGACCACAGTGTGAAAATTAGCACCTTCTCTCACTGCTAAGCAAAGTCACTCTCCCCTTGAGGCCGATTCTAATCACCTAAATCTAAGAGAACAGAAAGACAGACACTATGCAATGGAGAAAGTAAACTACATGCACCGTGTCCCTGGAGCTCCTGATTATCTACTTAGGGACAGTGGTGCAGAACAAGGGCAAGCAAAGCATGCAGATCAGAGGCTTGTAGTAGAGAAGCCTGCTGGGAGAGGGGGTATGTGACACACACTAGGTAACACATGCCAAGACCAATGAAGATGAGGAGATGAAGACTGGGGGCCCCCCCGCACAGGAGCCTTTGTGAGCTGGGAGGTCTGTGGCAGGTAGAGCCAGCCCAGGCTGCACCCGAGGAGAGACTATGCTGAAGAGCTCTGGACAAAGATGTAAGACATAGACTGCATGTCTCACCTCTCAGTTAACACTGATTGTGCATTATTAGTGACCAAATGTCCTCTCTGAGATATTCTTCTCAGGACAAAATGGGATAGGAAGAAATTTGTGTGTATACAAATATGTACATTATGTTTGTGCATCTGAGTATGGCTATTAAAGACCATGGATGTCATATGTGCCAATGTATATTGTATATGAGCATAAACATGAATGTGTGTGTATATATATATATATATATATATATATATATATGTGTGTGTGTGTGTGTGTGTGTGTGTGCATTCTATCAATATTCATGTGTATATTATATATGCATTTCTAAATATATATTTATATTGTATATGATATATGAATGGTAAATGATCATGCACATATGTGGGTATATGTGCATATATATTATTAATATTTAAATGTGCACTGCAAAAATGAATATATGTATGTACTAATATGAATAGCACACATGTTTACATGAGCATATGTATATTTGCATAGATGAGTGTATATGTGAATATGTATATATATATATATATAAATGGAATGATCTGTGCATGTTTAATAAGAATAAGTAAGTAGATGAATGTATATGTGCATGCATGTGTGAAACGTGTGTCTTGTATGCATAAACGTGTGTGTGTTTATATATGAGAATATGTACATATGTACAATGACAGTCACATGACTACTTCCTTGTACCCCAACTCCACCTGAGCCAAAGCCCCACAATTATCCACAACACTTCAGACAGTGAAGTCTCTCCTTCCCCTTCCCTCCTTGAGACACAGAGACCTGAGGGGCCGTGCCATCCTTTGATGGGCACACCAACCTCTGCAGGAAATACCTGAGTGGTTAAGCTTGGCCTGGCTGCCCCCTCCCACAGAGAAGCCTCTAACCCCACACATCACAGCTCACCCACTCTCCCACTGGTCCCTGCTCTGCTCTTGCCTCTACCCACCACCCCCTAAACCCTTTACATTTAAACTTTCACACCTGTGTTGATATATACACGACTGTACTGGATAGTTTTATGTCAACTTGGACACAGCTAAAGTCGTCTGAGAGAAGAGAACTTCCATTAAGAAAATGCCTCCGTATGATCTGGCTGTACACAAGCCTGGAGGGCATATTCTTAATTAGTGATTGAGGGAGAAGGGCCCAGCCTGTAGTGGGTGGTGCCATCTCTGGGCTGCTGGTGCTGGGTTCTCTAAGAAAGAAGGCTGAGCAAGCCATGAGGAGCAAGCTGGTAAAAAGCACCTGTCCGTGGCCTCTGCATCAGCTCCTGACTCCACGTTCCTGCCCTGTTCAAGTTTCTGTCCTGACTTCCTTCAGTAAAGAATAGTGATGTGGAAAAGTAAGCCAGATAAATCCTTTCCTCCCCAAGTTTCTTCAGTCATAGAATTTCATCACAGCAATAGAAACCCTAACTAACGTGGTGACATATAATGAAGTAATACATATATATATATACATACATACATACATACATACATACATACATACATACATACATATATTTAAATGCACAATTTCGCCAGTTTGACACCTGTAGACTCCTGGAATATCACAGTCAAAGCGAATGCATCCCTCACATCCAAGCATATTCTCCAATGACCCGTCTCTCCTCCCACCATGGTCTGCAGATTCCAGTTGCGTCTTCTTAACTAAATACTAGTTTGTATTTTACGCAACTTTAGACAGACATAATTACGTTATACTGTGTAGCTTATACACAACCTAATTACCCTGAGATTCTTCCCTTTGTTGCAAGTATCAATCCTTTTAATCTTTTTCATTACTAAATGGTATTTTACTATGTGGATATATCAAAATATGCTTAGCTGTTTGTCTGTGATGAATATTTAGGCTGTTTTCAGGGCTGCCTGTGCCAGTGTCGTGGGAGATGTTTTCTATCATTTCTGAAAAATCTTGGTCAAGGCTTCTATCGATGTGATAAAACACCATGACCAAAGCAACGTGGGGAAGAAAGGGCTGCAGTCTATCACTAAGGGGCTCAAGGCTGGAACCTGGAGAAGCATTACTTACTGGCTTCCTCCCCGTTGCTTGTTCACACCACCCAGGACCACCAGCCCAAGGATAGCACCGCCCACGGTGGGCCAGGCTCTCCCACATCCATCATTAATCAGGAAAATGCTCCACGGACTCGCCCACAGGACAATCTTACCGAGGTATTCTTTCAGTTGAGGTTTCTCTTCTCAAATGACACTGGCTTGTGTCAAGCTGACCAAAGGAAGTGACTAAGGAGGACAGTTGAGTCCTTGTCAACTTGACACACGAACACTGTTAAGCCACAACCGTTCCTTCCTTGTTCAGCCCAATATTTTTGTTTTGTTTTGTTTTTGTTTTTTGAGACAGGGTTTCTCTGTGTAGTTTTGCGCCTTTCCTGGAACTCACTCTGTAGACCAGGCTGGCCTCGAATTCACAGAGATCCGCCTGCCTCTGCCTCCCGAGTGCTGGGATTAAAGGCGTGTGCCACCACCGCCTGGCTTCATCCCGATACTTTATATTAGTATTAATATCACAATATAAAACATTCCATGTTGGGAGAACAAAGGTCCTTAAGCTCACAGACAGCACGAGGGAAGTCAGGAACATTAGACATACAGAGTTCTTTCAAAAGAAATGATGATGTATATCATCTGTTTTCTGTCCAGAAGGCTGGGAATGGAGTTGGCTAACAGCCATCTGTGACTTCTGTGCCACTCGACGGGCCAGGTCCTACCAAGCTGCCACAACCACGACTGGAGGTGGCATATAGCCCAGATGACTTCTTCCATATCTGTGTGACAGAGACCTCACCAGATCCTCCCCCAGGCCCTTAAGATGACACATGTAGCCTAGAACCCATCTTCCCAGAAGAAGTGACATATACTTAGAGAAGATTTTCTATGTAATTGTGTTTCCTTGTGCACACAGGGTTGTGTTATACCAGGATACGATTTTCCAAATTGTTCTGTACTTAATATGCCTAAAGTAAACTGGCTGGTGTCAGACTCCAGATGTTTGAACCAACACTGGCTGCAGAGTTTCCTTTGTTTTGTTTTGTGTTTTGAGACAGGGTTTCTCTGTGTAGTCCTGGCTATCCTGGAACTTACTCTGTGGACCAGGCTGGCCTCGAACTCGGAGATTCACCTGCCTCAGCCTCGCAAGTGCTGGAATTAAAGGCGTGTGCCACCGCCACCACCACCAGGCTAGACTTCCTTCTTGCTTCACATGGATCATTACTCTGCTGGCCCTGGTGGTCGAAAGTAACCCACACATGTGCCGTGGCAAGCCCATGCCTGAATCCATACATGAACACCGCACACATATAGACTTAAAATAATAACAAAAATGACTGGGGCTAGCATCAGTTCATGCTCATTACAGAGAAAAACTTGGAGAAGGATAGAGGACGGGAAGAAGATTGCTCAAAATACTGGAGACCTCTGAGGCGGGCTTAGGAGAAAGGTCCAGCGAAGTCAAATGGGAAGAGGATGAATTCACACAAACTACATCCCCCAGATGTAATCAGTTAATCACAAAGAGGAAAAAAAAAAAGAGCAATCTTTCAAATGAAATAAACTAGAAGTTAAAGATTACAAGATTTTTGTATTGCAAGTGTGCTCTTGGGTACTGGAGAGATGGCTCAGAGGTTAAGAGCACTGGCTGCTCTTCCAGAGGGCCTGAGTTTGGTTCCCAGTAACCACATGGTGACTCACAACCATCTATAATGAGATCTGGTGCCCTCTTCTGGAATGCAGGCAGAACACTGTATACATTATAAATAAATAAATCTTTAAAAGAAAGAAAGAACGAATGGAAGGAAGAAAAGAAAAGAAAAAGTGAGCTCTTTAGATTGAAAAGCCCACTGTAGACACTGAAAAATTGACATAATGACCCATACAATACTGGAAAGTAGTTGTAAAGAATAAAAAACAAAAAACAAAAAACTTTTGACTGAAGAAAAAAAAAAGGCCCTCTGTAAAAGCTATCCTCCTGTCCCCAAAGTAACAACCAGGGATGTTCCCTGCTGTCCACAAAGGTCGACAGATGCCCCAACAGAGGACAGGTTTGTTTGGCCAGTAGACTTTTATACCCAGCCAAACTGCCATAATATATATATATATAAAGAGATAGCAACCAAATCCCAGTAGGCTGCTTTGTCCATATAGAAAAGTTAGTTCTAAAATTCAAATGGAAGTTCAAATGACCAGAACGACATTGAAAATAAAAGTTAGATGATGCATCCTTCATGATATCAATGCACAGTGTAAGACCATTTTCATCAAAGCTGAATGGTGATATCAAAAATTGAATGTAGAAGGCCAGGCGGTGGTGGCACACGCCTTTAATCCCTGCACTCAGGAGGCAGAGCCAGGTGGATCTCCGTGAGGTTGAGGCCAGCCTGGTCTACAGAGTGAGATCCAGAACAGGCAACAAAACTACACAGAGAAACCCTGTCTCGAAAAAAAAAAAATTGAATGTAGAATAATAAAATGAACTGCTGGAATAAATTACAAATGACCAGTGTACTAGTAGTATATACATTTTATAGAAAAATAACAGACACAGATTGATTTAGTGAAAAACACTTCTTGTAAGCCAAAAAAAAAAAAAAAAAAAAAGATAGAAACTAACATATAAAATCCTAACAAAATAAATACTAGATGTACCTTCCATATAAAACCTATAATGCAGGGGCTAGAGAGATGGCTTAGAGGTTAAGAGCACTGACTGCTCTTCTAGAGGTCCTGAGTTCAATACCCACAACCATCGGTAATGAATCTAGTGCCCTCTTCTGGCATGCAGGCAGAACACTATATACATAATAAATAAGTAAATCTTTTTTTAAAAAAAAATCTATAAGGCAAATAGAAAATCAAGTTGCAGGAGAGTTATTCTGGAAACATCAGGAGATTACAAGGTTAAGGTAAGAAAAGGATAAAAGGGAAATGTCTATTATGGAAAGATATTGTGTAAGAAAAGCGTGTGAACTATGAAGGGAATGACTAGCAAAGAGAAAACACACATGTGCGCCCCAGATGCCTTCATCTGCAGTGGTGCAGAACTGAAGTAAGGCACATAAAGCGATTCACTGCAATCTGACCCAACCCAACATAGTTCTTGCAAAATCTTCACACATGAAGTAGATATGTTTCCAAAGTAGCAAATTGGAACTATGTAGCTAAGCACCGCTCAGAGTGTGTGATCACTGGTCAGATGTAAAATGTAAAATTCTGTAAGTGCTTAAACTGTTTGTCATGAAAGCTTGTTTGCAGCAATTCCCTTTTGTTTTGTTAATGATCTCAATAGAGAAGTTTTCTTGGAAAAAGACAAAGCTGGATTATTCCTAATTAAAATATAACTTGTGTGCGTACTCTTTCTTGAATCTCTTCTAGATATGTTAGATGACAATATACAACCAAATTATGAGCATTTTAGTTCACAGAAATGTTGGTCTTTGGACATCTTGAAGGTGCACATACTATTCAAAATCTTCTCCCAACACGAAGTCAAAGATGAAAACAGGCCACTCAAATGCTAGTCTGTAGCCTCAGCAAGAGATGATTTACAAAGCCACCAAATACAAGTTACTATTCAAGCCACACTTAATTATCCACTAAGAAATAAATCAAAAAATACTGTCACTGTTGCACCATTGCTGTGGAAGACATACTATCTCCTGTTACTCATTCGGTCTGCCATCCATCACTCAGACAGTGGAATTTTCCTCAGCGCCCTCTGAACTGTGTCTTCCATGAGGACATTCTCCTACCTAGATGAGGAATGTCATGCATTTTCCACACTCAGCCTCTAAGAACAGAGCACACAGAAGCAGCCTCATGAGGGCCCTGCCTGAATCCCAGACCTGGCAGGAAGCCAGGTCCAAACTACAGCGTGTGCTCACTGTGTTACCAGCCCACAGTGCTCACAGAGGGGCCTTTATCTCTGTTTGGGACACATCCTCACCCCTGTGGTATAAACCAACAAAATTAAGAAAATTCTAGTCTTTAACAGGAAAGTAGCATGACCACATATTAGACAGAAAAGCTTAGGTGTTTTGTTTTCCAAGGGAATTTGGATAGAAGAAGGTAAAATTGGATGTTTTATCTGAGCTGGAAGATACCCTGAAACCAAGATGATTAAAGAAACCTGTCTCTATTTTCTACATAATAACTTTTCAAATCACTTTTATTTGGCTCCTAATAGATTAGTATACAGAGCTAAGAGGAAAAACAAGGTAGAGATCTTTGTATTAAGAATGAGATAAAACATCACGGCAATTTAAAAAGATCAAGAATGAAGCCATCACGTAAAACTGCCATCTACAGAAGGAACAAGCGGGAAAAGTCCTTACTGTGGTGACAGGGTCACAGGCGACCAGAAGGACTCCACATACCATCTTGGCTAGTCTGCTAACAAGAGACACTTCAGGAATGTATATTTAGCTTGCTCAGCCTCTTACAACTTCTTAGAGTTTGCTTGTGATGGGTTTAAGACAAACAACCTAGAACTATGGCTCCCATATGTCCACTAATATATATACACAGACACACAGACACAGACACACACACACACACCATCACTATTATGATTCGGATCTGAGGTGTCGTTATAGCTCATCTTTTAAATGCTTGTCCCCCCCGGTGGGTAATGAAATTTCGGGCAGTTGAGAAAACACAGGGTTTGGCTGCTAGGAACAGGCCAGTAGAGGTGAATTTATGATGGGTAAAGCCACCCGGTTCCAGCTTGCACTCTATCCTGCTCTACTGCCACTACCTTACGCCCCGCCAGCTTGTGTGGAAACATTCAAGCCACCGTGACTTCCCCGCCACGATGAACTCAGAAACAACGATCCAAAGTAAGCCTTTTCGCTATGAAGTCATTTCCATCAGATATTTTGTCATGGCAACAAGAAAAGAAACTAATACAGGAAGTTCTTGCCAGTAAAAGTGGTGGCGTTGTTATGATAAGCCTGCTCTGTAGACCTTTGGGAATTGCTTGAGAGAAGAATGTGGAAGACTTGGGAGAGGCAGGTTGGAACAGCCATGGAAAGTTGAAAGCAAAGTTGAATGGGAAATTCTGGTGGGAGTCTGGGTGACGAGTGTAGAACTGTGCCCAGGAGGTTTCAGATGCAACCAGACCCTAATGTAAGTTGTACGAGAGGGTATTTACATGACAACCTGATACAGAATCCAGCCATATTGTACCTATGTCCTAAAAATTCAAGTGAGGCTCAAAACAAAGGGTTAATTTGTGGTACAGTAAGTTTCAAGACAGCAGAGCAGTTAGTCTGGGCACAAGTACTGCTGCTTATAGACATGTTTATAATGAGGATCAAGAGGGAAACGATGAGCAGAAGGATTTGAAAACAGGAGTTATCAAGACTAAAGAAAAGTAATTATCATTATTTTTTTAAAAAAAAGATTAATGATATCATTGAGAGGAGCAGTTCCCATCGAAAGTCTCAAGAGTAGGGGCTGGAGAGATGGCTCAGTGGTTAAGAGCACTGGCTGCTCTGCTAGAGGTCCTGAGTTTAACTCCCAGCAACCATATGGTGGCTCACAACCATCTATAGTGGGATCTGCTGCCCTCTTCTGTCTGATGCCCTCTTCTGGTATAAAGTTATACATGAGATGGAGTACTCATTCATATAAATAAGCTGAAGAAGAAGAACTCCTCCTCCTTCCCCTCCTCAGGGTATAAAAATGCAAATTCACAGTCTGGCAATGATGGTGCAGGCAAATCTCTCTGAGTTCAAGGCCAGCCTGGTCTACAGAGTTCCAGAACTACACAAAGAAACCCTGTCTCCAAAGAACAAAACAAAAAAAGCAAATTCATTTGAAAAAAGAGTGCCTGGAGAGAGAGGGGGGGGAGGGAGGGAGGGAGAGAAGCAGGGCTCCTTGCTGGAAAAGGCCACAGGGAATGATTTGAAGTTCAGCCACCGACACTCTTGAGAGGCCACTGCAGCTTTGATAAATAGCAACTCAGCTTTTCTTCAGCTGGCAGTAGGATTGTGAAACACCCATGTGGTTGCTGTTGGAAAGTGTTTACTCTGCCCCAGGAAAGTGCCCTCGGGTCTCCAAAAGGAGGCTGTTCCTGCTCAAGGAGATGTTAGGGGCCATGGGAATAACCCACCTCTGGACCCTTCAAGTAGAGAAAGCGTGCTTGGACATAAGGATCTGAAAAAGATGATTCTGTTCAACCTTTCAGCAGAGAAAACATTCTACCAGCTGAAGCATCTCCTGTCATCCTTGTGCAGAGAAGACACATCCAGCCCTGCTCCCCGGCATGCACCATCCCACTCACAGTGTGCTGGTTTACATTTGCTTCCATTTGACTTGTTTTCAAGGAATTTTCTAACCATGCTAATAAATGTCATTAATTTGTTTTCCTTGGCTTTAGAATCAAGTTTGGGGACTAGAAAGAGGGCTCAGTGGTTAGGAATACTTGCTGCTCTCGTAGACCACCAGGTTCAGTTCCCAGCACCCTCAGCTCCCAGCTGCCTTTTGTGAGCAGCTCAGCTTGTCGTGTGTCTTGTGGGTAGCTCTCTTTTAGATGGCTTGGATGGTCTAAGAGTCCACGCAGCAGCATCTTATCCCGGACTCCATCAACAGAACTGGGCTCAGTTGTCCTGGTCTCAAAATCTTACACTGCCACACACATCTGGCCTTCTGCCCACTCTCGAAAACCCTTTTTTGTTTCTCACAGGCATACTAAGTACTTTCTCTGCTGTCATGTGTGAAAAACCTGAAGTTTAGAAGTAGAAACCTAACTTCCTCAGGTCCCCACCAAGTGAGGAACACAGTACTCTTCTCAGAGTCACTGAGGCTCCTTCCTGCCCAAGTCAACCCCCGCTTAAACTAGTCAGTGAAAATGTTCAGGAATAAACCACCTACTAGGTTTTAAATTGTCTGGTACTTGGAGTAATGGTTAAAATCTTGCACCGGGGGCTGGAGAGATGGCAGAGCACTGGCTGCTGCTCTTACAGAGGACCTGGATTCAGTTCCCAGCACCCATGTGGTGGCTCACAACCATCTGTAACTCCAGTTCCAGATGTGATACTCTCTCCGGGCCTCTGTGGGTATGGACACACATGGCGTACAGACATACACACAGACGACGCACTCATACTCATAAAAGTAAATTAAAGAATAAAAAGAACAGTCTTGTACCAGCCTGCTTCATTGTGCCTGGTTCAATATTCCTTCTGTCCACTGTACCCACTCTTACACCCCAATTCCTCTGCACCCCAACCCTCTTCCACATCTATGTAGACATCAGAGTTACTTGTCACAGCATTACAATGCTTGTGACTAAGTAATCATTGCACAATAAAGCAAATGTAGTGATGGTGACTTTATCATAATATACTGCAACAACTGCTTAATTTTACTAGTGTATTTGTTAATCTCCTGCAGTGCCTAGTTTATAAATTAAGAGCTGTCATTTGGATAGGTGGATGGGGTGGATGGATGGATGGATGGACAAGTGGATGGGCAGATGGGTGGATGGATGGATGGATGGATGGACGGTTGGATGAATAGGTGGGTGGGTGGACAGACAGGTAGATGGATGGATGATGGATGGGGAAAACTATATACACATGTACCATGGTTTCAGTCTTCTGGCAGATCATAGATCACATCCCCTGTGGATGAGGGGAGACTGAACTCAAATCCAGGTTCTTTCCATTTTATGGCCCCTTCTGTTTTCCATTTCATCACCAGAAAGACTGAATTATTAAAATACTACTCTAATTTGACATCTGAATACTTTTAGAAAGTTAAGCAGGTCAAGAACCAGCCACTGTCCATGTGTAGAACTTGCCACACTATGACACAGGCTAATGAGAGAAGGGATACAGGGCTTCAATGAGGTGAAGATGTCCTAGGGATGACCTGCATGCTCTTCAACCCCCAGCATAGACATCACTGGGGCAGTGAAGGTCCTGAAACACAAGACCACGGATGATCACGGGGTGGGAGTCACCACAAGGTGACAACTGCTAGTGGTACCTGGCCTCCACCTCAAATGTCCCTCAGCCAAGGCCCACAATCTTAGCACTTGTTCTGGTGAGAACCCACAGTCAAACAACTGGTTTATTTCCCAACTCTGGCAGCGGATTAATTCAGAAACTACTCACCTAACGCCTGCCAACTAATCCAATCAAATGTGAGTTCTGCAGGAAGGAGGTAAGCACAGCCCTCTCAGAAACTGGGCATAAATTACACCAGAAGTGCAGTCGTTCCTACTTAAATCCTAGAAAGCAATCTCCGCATCCTCAACACATGGTCTGAAGAAGGCAGTACTGCCGCCCCTCCCCCAACCCTTACCCCTCAGCATCTTCCTACTCCAAACTTAATGTCTCCAAGCAGGACTCCTGCTTTACTGGTGACCAATCTGGCCATCTGCAACTCTAAGAAAGCAGGGATTTGGGTTAAATCACACTAAGGATTCTGCCACTAGATGGAGAAATTACCCCCAGATCCTTACAGAATCTTCCCACTGATGGGAAAAAAAAAAGCCAGTGATTGCAAAAGCCAGAGCAGTCAGGTTCCTATGGCAACTATATGTAACATTAATCAACTTTATCAACTCATTTTATGCTCTCCCTTGTCTCAGGTGGATACCCTGTATTTTTATGACATTGGCATGTTTTAATTCTGCCATGCACATTCATCTATGATTTATAATATTGAAACTTACTTCATCTTACCTTTTAAAGCCGTTAAGTTTGCATAGGTACCTAAAATGCATCCCTCCCATTCTGCAACTGATTGGTAGCCACAACATTCAAGTTCAGAACAGACTGGAATACACGTTGGGGAGAAAGCCTTTCCCAGAAAACACTTGTACGTAATAACTACAAGGACCATGTGCTGCATATTGCCTTTATTGTGCAGAAAAGAAACTTTCTGCCGATTGTCTTTGGCTACTTTGTCAACAGAAAAGTATCACACAGTTGCCTTCACAACACAAAAAGCTACATGTGCTTAAAGTAGACATCTTCCAGAGGATGGAGCAGTTTCCAATTCAGTTACAATCTGCTGGCTCTGATCTGTCTCTGTCCTCAAAGTTAACTACTCTAAAGCAAGAAGGAGGGGGCATCAGAAGTGTGCCTGTGTCTCACTAAAGTAGGACAGGGGTGGGCAAATTCCGGTACATCAGAGTCACCTACATGTTGTAGAAGAGACAAACACGAGGTATAGGATGCTGGCAAAGGATTCGGACTGCCAGTCACAGGAAACTGGACCATAGCCTCATCTCTGTACCTGGCTTCACCTGTAGGACACACATCACTACCGCAGGTGTCAAGCAAGAGGCTGTGAGACATGATCAACAGGACACAGACTGTTCCTCTTACTTGAAAATGGAGTTAGTAGCAAGCTTTTCTTTCTTTCCCTTGTCCCAAGAGCCTGCCATGCTGTGTCTAGAAGAAGAGCCAATCGACACTGGTTGTTCCAAGTCTTAGCACATGGAGACGAGTTCAATTCACATGGACGGAGGCGACACGGGTGTCCACGAGGCTATGAGGAGGCTTTGGGCCGTGTCGTACTGGCTGTCAGAAATGTCTGTGACTGTAGCAGCCCCTTCATACATCGGGGAGCCAGAGGACGTGGCGGCTGAGACCGTGTGCGTCAGGGGTGCATAATGTGCAGGGGAACCTCGAAAGAGCTGGGCTCCTAGCCCGTTGGACACCCCAGCTGTCTGGGAGCCTGGGGTGATGGTGCCGTTGCTCACAGACCACAGGCTGGGGTACTGGCTGAAATGAAGAAAACAGACGTCAAGGGCTGGGAAGAGGCTCCAAAGGAGATACATGGGGATGAGATGGAGGGGAGAGACTAGTGCTCAGAACACTGTTGTCCGTAATTGCATCATCACAAAGCTTTGCAGCTGGCTTCTCTACTACTACCACATGTCCAGAAGCTACTGTATTAAGAAACAAAATCGATACAAAGCAAACTCAAAGGAAGGTGTGCCTAAGCGCAGTGGACATCAGTGGGCTAGGTTCTGCTAAGGCAGACTCCCCGCAAGCAGCTCTGTGCTCATTAACATACGCAGCTTGCACTGAGCATGAAGGCTAGGAGCTATGTGCCTACTCTGTTAACTAATGTTCCCAACCCCACGGCAACAACCCCTGAATTCATGGAAGAAGCATTCCTCAGAATGTTGGCCCCATCTCATCCAGTGGATAGTGTGCTAGCAATGTCAACACGGGCCAATATGCAAGGGCCCCCAAAGCTGGGCTTGAGACCAGCTCTGCTCTGTAACTGGCCCCATGACTGCTTTTCAGGCTGTCTCCTCGTCTATCAAATGAGGAAGCTGAAATGAGTATCAAGCTCTCTGGTCTACACCCTAGATTAAACCATAACACAATTTTGTTTGGAAAACCTCCCTTAGAGCTCTTCATAAACACACAACACGATCTAACGTAAGACCGCCATTATTTAACATGCCATCCCGTACACCTACCTCAAAGCATTTGAACTTGAGAGCAAGCCTGGGTAAATTAAAGAGGATTACTGGTGTTTTTTACAGGTATGAGTTTCAGACTGAAACACCAAATTGGGATGAGTGATCAGCACTCACTGCAGGCAGATCATCTAGCTTTTTCTTTTTGGGGGGGGGGGGAGTTCAAGACAAGGTTTCTCTGTGTAGCTTTGCACCTTTCCTGGAACTCACTCTGTAGCCCAGGCTGGCCTCGAACTCACAGAGATCCCCCTGGCTCTGCCTCCCGAGTGCTGGGATTAAAGGTGTGCACTACCACCACCCCGGCTCATCTAGCTTCTTAAACAATGTCCTCGGGGCCATTGAGAAGTTTGCTATCTTACACGTGTTTGTTTTAAGAACAGATTAAGGTGGATGTAGTGATACCTGCCTATAACTCCAACAACTCAGGAGGCTGAGGCACGAGAATCAAGACCTTGAGCTCTAGACTGGATAGTGAGTTCAAGGCCAGCCTGGGCTACATACTGGGACCCCATGTCCTAAAAACACTCGACAACTAGATTCTTATTAGTAAAGATCTATATCCTAAACTAAAACAGCTAAGACCTTAGGTAAACACTTGATGGTCTAAACCAGTGGTTCTCAACCTGTGGGTCGCAACCCCTTTGCATATCAAATACCTCACATATCAGATATTACGATTTGTAACAGTAGCAAAATTACAGTTATGAAGTAGCAATGAAATTATTTTATGGATTGGGGGTCACCACAACATGAGGAACTGTATTAAAGGGTTGAAGCATTAGGAAGATTGAGAACCACTGTTTTAGACCATCAGGTACACCTTTGAGGAGGTCAAGGTCACATGATGGCAGGCTCACTCCTTTGTGAAGTAACAGCTCATCAACACCAACCATTGTCCCAGAATTAATGCCTTAGGGCGCCTTTCCTCACTGGAGAGTCAGGGTTGGCACCTCTCTTCGCTCCTCTTTGCCATTGCTTCAGCACTGTGGAGGATTAATAACCCTGAAGGGGATGGATTACCAGCTTCGCTGGGTGTTTTTGAGCCTTCCTATTACAGAACTCTCTGGTCACTCAGTCTCCATCCTGTGCCTGTTTCCCAGCATGCTATTAAGGACATTTACTCCTTGATCCACAGAAAAGCCAGGTGATGTATTGCCTTAACTGAATAAAGGTTCTGCAATATTACTTTAACCACGTGAGCCAACCAACCCCATCAGCCTGAGAGAAACAGCCTGAGGCTGGGGTTATTTAGTATCTTTTTACATTTGGAGAAACTGAGGCTCCGATAAATTAGAGGACTGTTCATCACAGCATATGTTAAGAGCCGTGGGAAGGCTGAACCCTGGTTTGGATAAGTACAGCAGACCATTAGAAAAAAAAATGTAGGTAATCAGAACCAGACAGTCATGGAACCAAGCGTCCCTGGTCCCAGTTCAGTTTAATTACAAACCCAAACCCAACCACCCACAGGTGGGACTCGTAGGCAGAATAAGGAAAAAGGCCAATAGAAATGGGACCAGCAGAGCCACAGGAAGGCTTGCCTCACTCCCCAGACATACCTAGAGCCAGTAGGTGGGCTGGTGCTATGACTCATGGGCAGCATGCTGGTGTGGCCAGGCACTCCCAGGCTAGACCAGTTGTCGTGGGATTGCAGCATGGATAAGCACGCAGATGAATTGTCGGCATAGGCTGAGGGATGTAGAGAGGGGAGTTACCTGACAGGTCTCCGAAAAGGAATAAAATGCAACAAAATGATACTAACAGCCAAACCAGCCCAATGCTGCAGACAAAGGCTGCTGGGGTAGATGACAGTACGCCATTTAAGTAGCCAGCAGGGCAATACTTACTGTTTTTCATTTGAACTATTTGGAAATATATCCTAGTTAACCAAAGCTGTCTCCCGCAGACACTTGTATTACTTATCTTTCTTGTTATTTTTATGGCACTTATTTATTATTTTGTGGCATTGGGGATCAGATTCAGAGCCTTTCAAATGCTAGGCAAGTAATTGCTGAGCCACTGAGCAACACCTAGAATACTTAATTTAAAAAGTAAATAAAAAACATCTGCGGCTTAGTGCACCTTTTCCATGGGGGGGGGGGGTCCCCTAAGGGTTAACCAAATTAAAAATACGCTCTCGCCACCTCAGAAGCTAGCCTCTGGTAGAACAAGTCTCCAGAACTGCTGCCTTTCATTTTGAATCTGCTGTAATTGCTTAATTGTTTTATGGTGTTCTTCAGCCATTTTCCCCCTCCTTTTGGAGCAGGCAAAGTTCTGACTGAGCAGACCACATTGAAGAACCTGCCACAAGTCTCTGGCTGTCCTGGGGCTGAGTTGGGGAAGTTGGTCATGTTGTCTAGAGGACCACCACACCCTCTGGCTTCTGGGTCTGGGTGGACCTGAACTGTGGCTGGTTCTCAGGTGATGCTGGGGGCCTGGGTTCTACACCTCAAGGATCTTTGGTCTAGTCAGAAAGGCTTGCACCTGGCTAATCCAACATGGTCACTTTAGAGGTGTTCGTGAAACATCTAAACTAAAGCTCAGGGGAAAGGCCCAGAGAGCAGTCATTTTTAAAACCTACAGTGTGTTCTGAGGCACATGGAAACTGAAAGCCTCCGTAGGGACTTCTGGTAAACCACCATCCTGACCAAGTCTCTCCAGGAGCCACTAGGAGCTGGGCTCCCTATTCTTCACCGCTGTAGAAATACCTCTCCAGAGGGGTCCTCCCAGCCCCACCCCAGCCACTGATGAACCGGTAGAGAACCTACTTGGAGAGTTGTTCCGATGAGCATACGGGCTGGGGTAAGGTGATGAGCGGTGGTTCCTCAGAGCTGGGTACCTCTCACAGCCGTGTGTGGAGGGAAGAGGGAGGGAGCCTCCAAACTGAGGGTGGGAGCTGGCAGGTGGACAGAGGGTGCTGGTGCCAGGAACAAGCCACCCCCCTGCTGTGAAAAAAGCATGCTGAGTAATGGACCCTTGCTTCAGATTGTCCTAGCTCTATCTAACCCATGAGTCCTTGGAAGTGAAGAATCCACTGTCCCACTCCTCAGTGCAACCTAACCTCAAAATCTCAAGAGTGGAGAGCTCCACACGATGAGCCTGGGATGCTGAGCTCTCGAGGGCCTGAGCTGAGGCCACAGCTCTGTCTTAGGTCTACACCTGAGACCCCCCCCCAAGCCTTGGTGGGATTTCTCTTCTGCTGGCAAGTAGCTTTCTACGAGCTGAGGAGAACGAGACACTTGTTCAAAGGATGCAATATGAAAACAAGAGGAACGCAGTGGGCCGCAGACTGGAGGACCCAGACTGCTCCTCCTCATCTGAGACACACAGTCATGCTCCTGCCTCAGAAATAGCTAGTGGATCCATTTCCTATTTGGTCCCTTCTGTTTTGACTCCCCCAGGACTCCCCAAATTCTCTCCACTACATCTCCTCTCCCAGACAGCTCTATCCACTAAACCTAATGTTTTCTCACACTTTTTATAGTTTTTTTTTTTTTTTAATTAAGCCAAAGGAGCACTCCATGAGACAATTTCCAAACAAGACAGTTCTTCAGACAACGCTTCAAAGATAGAGGAATACACACGTGCCCACACTGGCCTGTGTGACCCCATACTCAGTCCATCTCTTGCCCATTTCTCCCTGATCTGCTCTCAAGTGATTCCCCATAAGCCACAGTGTGGGTCCTGTTTGTTAAATTCATTTGTCAAATTTATAGAAGATGGTGTTAAACTACAGTTTAGAATAATAGCTGGTTCTAGTTTAAGGGCAGAGTGCCAGGCTAGTTTTGGCATCCAGAGAAGGGGCTCTGCAAGCAAGACCCTTCTACCCCTCCACAGTGACTTCCCCAATATTTGCAGATCCCTTCTTGGAAAGAAGGGGGAGGCCAGGCCTTTTCTCTCCCTAGATGTGTCTGCACAGATCTGCACCCCTCATTCTGGCTAAGAGAACTCCCCTAAAGGAATTCTAAAAGAACCAGCCACCTTACAGGCCCCCAAAATCAGCCAAGGGGACTGAGCAGGAAGGTGTCTCATGTGTGTCTTCAAAGACAGCCGTTCAGCTTTCTGCCACTAACAAGAATGGAGATCATCTCCAAGGGGATATGACAAGCTGAATTCTCATCATACCCAAGTCTAAACTCACAGGAGTCCACTCTACTCCTGACTGCTGCAAAACAAAACAAACAAATCCAGAGTTCTTTGGCTGGCCAGTGTCTCAAGCCCAAGATGGTCAGGCAGCTGCCTCCAAAGCAAAGGGCACTTGCCTGGGGCACAAAGAGGGGCCATCCTGCTACCCTACCCTACCATTCCCAGAAAGCCCTCAGCTTCCCTCTGGGTTCTGGTTTTAGTAAATCTTAAAATGAAACAAGCCAGAGGGACATAGAGAATGGAGGTGCAGCAAACCGTACATTGGGAATACCCCGGCTGCTGGCAGTCCCCGGGTTCCTCCGTCACATCTTTATGGTCGTTTCTGAAAGAAAGAAAAAAATTCAGACTGTTCAAAAGGGAGAAGTGCCTGGAAACAGCATGTAGCTTTCTTTCTACCTGGCCCTTTGTCCAGGAGTGGGATTAGAACTCACCTTTCTTTTGCATCGAGGAAGGCTTTCGCAAATGGATTGTATTTAATTTTAAGGGCTGTGATCTGAAAAACAAGAAAGCGTATTTACTAATACCAGAGGATTTAGTGGGGGTAAAAAGTATCATAGGCCTGAAAGCCCAAGGACCAGAATGCTGAGGCAGGGGGACTGCTGTGAATATAAGGATAATCAGGGATACATAGCAAGACCCTGAATCAAATGAGGGGTGGGAAGACACTACCAAAGAAGGAAAAGAGAAATTGAGAGAGAATAGAAACAAGGTGAAATATTCAAATTGAATCAGTCTTTATTTTGAATGAGTTATTTTAAACTTTTTTCCTCTTACCACAGAAGTGGTAAGCCTGAACCCAACTCTGCCTGTATTCAGCACTGTGAATACAGTCCCCAAGCCTAGATGCATGGAGGGCACACTGAGAAGACCCTCTCCCTTCCCCAAGCCTCACCTCCTCGTTCTGGTAGGCAGTCACAGCTATGAACTGGGTCTCGGGGAAGCAGTGGCTAGTGATCATGCGTTGTGGGCCCCCAACTCTCACAATGTGAATCCGAGGCTCGTACTTATGCAAGGAGTTCAACATGATCTGCAGGAGATAAGGAGCAAGAGTGGAGACCAGCGAGCCCCTGCCTTAACACCACAGCTTCCACAGGAACTGCTCGGTGAGAAACGGATGGTGAGAAATGGATGGAGCTACAAAGTCTCCAGGAAACTGCCTGTAGTATGGAGGGCATGGGGTCTGTGGGTGGTGTTTCTCGGCGTTTTACACATCTGCTTCCCACAGCTAGAACTAGAATGTGAGGTGCTAAGCACTATTAAACCTTGTCAGAATAAGGCCACAGACAACTTTAAATGCCTGGCTTGATGGCAACTTGGAGTGAGTTTTCTAGGAACAGGCTCCAATAAAAGGCTTTTGAGAAGAGTGGAGTGCACTTTAAGGTGACTGAGGATTCTAAGTCAAAGCCCACCTGTCCACAGCGCTAGGAGAGACAGGGCCTGAGTGGTTTCCCAAGAGGCAGCCCTGACTCCACCGAGCCTTCCAGGGTGAGTGAGGACTCCCAGCTCCCTTCTTCAGGCCCCGGTGTGACCCTTATCAGCTTAATATAAACAGTACTAAAGATTTAATTGGGGAAGCCTGTGGTCGCTTCTGTGAAGCTGACAGAAGCTGAGGGAGCCCTTCTAGGCTCCCAGCTGGGGGAGGTGCAGCCCTCCGGCCCTGGGCTGGGGCCCAGCGACTGTCTCCTGCACACCCTACCTGCCCTCCTCCGTTGAGCTTGTTGGTGAGTTTGACTTTGCTGAAAGACACCGGCGCCTTCATCCAGTGGGCCCCGAAGTTGGGCGAGTCTGGGTGGATGTAGACGCAGCTGGGCGCCTGAGGCTCCGGCTTGCCCCCAGGTACCCACTCCCCGTTCACGTACTTCCAGCGGTGATTGTCAGCTGCCACGAAGTCCAGCAGGAAGGAGTACATGGCATTGGGGTCCAGACCCGACACGTTCACCTTCAGCACCGGGAACATCCTCCTGGAAAAGACAGGTCACAGCAGGAGGACCCCGAAACTAACCCATCGGTCAGGAGAGAGGAAAGCCTGGCACAAAGTGTTCATGACTAGTCAAAGAAGGGCCCCTGCAATAGGTCTCATAAGCTTCTTTTCTCGAGCTGTCTCAGTTCTGGCATCAAATCCATCTCCCCACTAAGCCCACGGTCTCTTGAGACAGCAGAGGGACAAACCTGGCCAAGACTTTCGGAGACTCAGGTCATCCTGGCCACACTAGTGTAGACCTAGGTGCCCTAGAGTTCGAATACCTCCTTCCCAGGTTTCGTCAGTGAAAGTCCTGGAGAAACTAAGGTTAGGAATCCCTGCGGCAGTAAAGCGGGAAGAGACAGACAGTCTCCGGCCTTAAGCGGAGAGAAGGTGCTCCATCCCGCCCCCCTACCCCCCAAGGCACTCGCCATGCCCCACACTGCAGACTCGCAGCACGCACCTACCTGCCGTTCTTGGTCACAATCATCTCGTTCGTTAACTCCTTGAAGCGCAGCCACAGCTCGCTCTCCTCCAAGCCCACTCGCAGCTCCCGCTCGGTGGGGTCGCCCTTCTCGCTGCCCGCCTGCAGCTCGCTCTCCACGGCGCTGAGCAGGTGGTCCACTCGGTACTGCAGGCTCTTCCCTGCGCTCTCGGTGCCGGGGGAGCTCATCCTCCGGCCGCCCTCTCCACCGCCCCAGAGTCTTGACTGCCTACCCAAGAGCCACCTTCACTCTCTCAGCACCGCTTTTGCAAGAAAGAGGGTCACTCGCGGAGCCCAGAGACCACACCTGGGTCCCAACACGTTCGCCAAAGGAGGGCCAGGACTGGGGTGTGGGGGGAAGGGGGCGGGGAGAGGGGAGAGGGGCTGGGGAGCCGTGGTTCCACTTGAACTCCCGCAAGTCGCGACGACAAGAATAAGTCTCTGGGGTAGAGAAAATGGGTCCCCTCCCCATAAATACAGCCGAAGTGGCCTCGCAGGGGGCGCGGCGGATTGGGCGGGACACCCTTTGAAGTACCTAGCCGCTGCCCATTGGCGGTGCGCGGCCATATCAGACCGGCCGGGCGGGCCCGGAGGCCCGGGGGCCAACAATGGGCTCTCGCGCGCGCTTCCTGTAAGGAAAGCGTCGGGCGCAGTCCCGACACCCCCGCCCTCCCCAAATGTTTGCACCTCCATCAAAGCGGCGGGGCGGACCCTGGGGGGGAGGGTAAGGAGCAGGGCCGAAGCCACCCAAGCCAGCCGCTCCCAGAGCAACTGCTAAGCTCTCCACTCCCACGCTCACACCGCGCTCTCCAAGCGCACCCCAGCGCCTGCGGCTGTGCCCCCACGGAGTGTCCACGCTGCGCGCACCTGCGGGGACTACGGCGGATCTGCGCCTCTCGGGTCTCCCTGACCTCTCCGAAGCCTCAGCTCCCAGAGGTGCAGCAGCTTCGGGACGCGTCCCCTCCTCGCCCTATGGACTGCCACTAACTCCCACCTCGCCGTCTGGGTTCCCCAAGACCTTCACCTGCGTAGAGAGGGAAGCCCGGTGCGGATCTGTTCAGATAGCGACCCTAGTAGGAGATGTCCTCGCGTCCCACATAAAAGCTGGACTTTGGTGACGGTGGCTGCTCCTGCACCGAGTGTGGCCCCGGGATCCCCTGGTTCTTTGCCCGGGGGATTGTTGGAACGCACGCTGGGCGCGTTTCCCTACCCGCCTCCGCACCAAGCGGTGTGGGCAGCAGTTGGTTTATTACCTCTCGGTGAGAACCTCTGCCGGAGAGCAAGGGGAAGGTGACAAAGAGCAGGAAATAGTTCAATGGGGTCTCTTTAAACAATAACATTCCTCTAAAACAGGAGCCCAGGAAGCGGGAAGGAAGCCAGAGATCGCGCCCAGCTCTTTAACGAGGGCCTGGGTCCTAAGCCTCCGTTTCCCCGTCTTCCACACGCGCACCCCACCCGGAAGCTTCTTGGAAGAGGCCCCAGCATCAGGTGGGGCACCCACTTCTGAAAGTTCTGTGCCTCTCTGAGTCTCCCTGGGAAGTCTTTGGGGTTAGAGTTGCGGAGTAAGCCAGACCCCGGCTCCGGGCTCTACCTGCTTCCAACTTCTGGGAGAGAGGGGTTTCCGGGAACCAACCGACGAGGAAGAAACTCCGGGATAGGGTGGGAACACGTCCCAGGCTACTTTCCTCGGCCCTTTTCCAACTGACTACTGGGAGCTGCGAGAAGCGTAGCTATCCCGCTTATTTGCTCTTTTATAGTCTAGGATGTAAAGAAATTTCGGGCTGACCCGGGGGAGACGTTCCTTCTGCTGAGACGCCAAAAGGCCCTCATTTGCGCTCAACCCCGACCCTCCAGCAACGCCCACCAGCCAGCTTGTGTTATGGGTTTACAGGAGTCCGGGCACTCGGAATAAAGGGCCTGGGTGAAGGGGACTTGAAGACAGAGCGAGGTTGGGTACGCAAGTGACTGAAGGCCTCTAACCTCGGGCGTGAAGGTGAAACCGGCCCTGGGAATGTGGTTGCTCACGGGTGGATTTTCTTCTAGCTTCCACACAGCTGGTGGAAGATCGCTCTGGATCTTCCATTCTCCAAGTGGGAGGAGGCAAATAAATGTTACTTTTTCTACCGTGAGCAGTGAAATCTACACTCTGGGCTAGAAGCAACTCTTTCAATGCTTCGCTATTTTGCCCCTACCCTCTTCTGTGGTTGATTTCTGATCTTTGTCCCCAGAACCTCATCCACAGCCTTTTCAAGGAAGGCTGCAGTGCATGACAGTTTACATCCAAAAACTTCCTCCAGGTCAGCTATAAAGAATTTCCAGTTAATAACCTGAGCTTCCTTGGGAGAGAGGCATGGCTTAGAACTCTCTCCGCTCTTCTGCTTCTCTCTGCCTCAACCTCCCCAGGATAGGCAGAGGAGCCTCATGCCTGGGCCTCGACAGCCACAACCTTCCCACGAAGAGCAAACAAAGGAAAAATCCCGGGAACCATAAATGCATGCCCACGGCAATTCCCAGAGGGGTAGTTCCCCTGATCTCACCCCTTCCCAGACAACAAAGCCCCTGGGAGTAGAGACATCCTGGATCCTGACCTCACCTCCAGGGTCTTCTTTCTTGAAAGAAAAGGGGGGGGGGTGGAGCATTTCTTTTGTGACGCTGGGAATAACGTACTCCATGTTGCAGAACACCGATACATGGGTCCGAAATCACTGTTCAGATTTAGTGTGCCCAGCTAGTCCTTCTCCACTTCCTGTTCCCCCAAGTTGACCAAGCAGACACAGTATCCCCAAATCCTAGGTTAGTGCACAGTTCTTTCGACTGCATAACATTGAGGGGGGTTTTGTTTATTTTTTAGGACCTTGGACTGTCTGCGTTGGCTGTGGTTTTGTAGAAAAGAATAAAGACAGGCTTTCAGAGTGGGCCAGCAGGACTCACCTGTCACTGGTCACTGTGACTGGGAAGAGAGTTACCCCACTGTAAAGTCCTGAACTGCAAGCAGATGGGAGGGGCAGAGCCAGGTGAGGGCTAGCTGGAGAAGGTGTCTTCAAGTCAAATCCTATCCTAGCTGTCCTCGTGAGCCAGTGTTCTGGTAGTTCAGGGACAGGAGCGGACACATTGAAAACAAATAAACCAGCCAGCATTTCTCCCTAACCTCTCTGGTTTTTGAATCCAATGCTGAAGAGGAGACTCTGTGGCCATGGGCTTGGCACCTTCTAGGGCAGGTATGAGACTCTTCAGCCTCCTTACCTAAGCTTTCCATGCCCAGTGTGTCCAGGCTTCTGCAGAAGTAAATCAGGGGGAGCGCTTGTGCCTCATTCAGTGAGGGTCTTGGTGCAAGCCCCAGGGGTCATCCGTGCCTGGGAATGACTGCCCCTGTGTCTTCTCCAGTCTCCTGCTTCTGCCCCGAGCTGTTTCATCTCAGGTCCTTCTGCATGTATTGAATGGTGTGTGAAGTGTTTGCGCCACACCACCCTGTCAATGTCTCTCTGTCACTCTTGGGGTTTTGCTGCCTCCCATGCAGATTTTATTTCTTTGCCTTCCCTTTGAGTTTCTGGCAGACACGGTTCCCTATAAATCTCATGCTATTTATTCCACGGTCTTCTATGGCAGCCCTTCTCCTTCAGGCTGCTTGTGACTCCTAGAGGCCACAGGGTTCTGCCTTATATTCAGGCCTGACAGCTGTTTTTAGGTGACCACTGTGGGGTTATTTCCTTTTAGTCTTGGGCTATTCCCCTGCCCTCCGCATTAGCCCTTTGAGGGAGATTCTATATTTCGCTTTCCTTCCTCCGACTGCTCCCAGGCTAAATCTGATATAAACCCATCTTTGCAATGGATCCTTGGCCGCATTCAGATATGGTAGGTACCTCATTTCTAATCCTTTTGAGTTCAGGGACGGCCATGGAGTGCAGGTATCCAAAGATGTCACTGTGTCCAGGAGGAACAGCAGCCACTGCACTGAAACCCACCCACCAGTGGTGTTTTAACTACAGCCAACACAGACCTGGCAGCCCTGCATACATCCTAAAGACATCTGCCATCAAATTCGCGATAGCCTTCCTATATTCCTTGTTCCCAGTTTCCCAGAGGAGAACAGCAAACTGAGACAGAGCCTCATTTGAAAGACAGTGCTTACGCTACAGATGTGGGGAAAGAACGTGTGGGGAGGTCAGAGGGTCAGAGCTGCAGGGATCAAGGTGAGAACCTTCCGAGCCGACAGAGAACGGGAAAATAGAGGGCTAAGTCCAAAGGAAGATTCTGAGAGGGAGCATGCCTGCCAGATTTCTTACATGGGGGAGGTTTGGTGGTCCCATAAAAATCCTAGAAGAGAAGAACACTACTTAGGGACATTTTGTAGGAATTTCCAGGGGTGTTCCAGGCAAAAACAGTAACAGGAGAGGAGCAGGAGAATGATGGAATTGTGAGAATATCCCAGGAGGGTGACCAGCAGAGAGTGTGGGGGCAGGAACCTGCAGGCGGCTTCCAGGAGGAGTGGGTGTGAAGGAGGAGGCTGCGCCCACCTGCTGACAGCTAGCCAACAGGAAGGACCGGGGAGGTGGAAAGGTAGCGAATGCCCCCGGGTGGGGGTGGGGACTTGACTGCAGGGAGGAGGGGAATTAAAATAAATCTCCCCACATATCAAGGGCAAGACTGATAAAAAATGGGGGCACGGACTCTTAACACACTTCTGAGAACAGATTCCGAATCCGTGGCTCCCACCACCAGACTCCAGCAAGCTGAAGAGCCCAGAGAGGAAAGCCCAGTTGGAAGTCAGAATTAGCACATTCGATGACCCATACTCAGTCTTCCAGACCCTGTCCTCCCTCAGGCTACAAGAAAGCCTATTGTATGCAGGGGAGTATGTATTCGGGTCAGGCACACAAACAACGCTGTAAGGTGGCTACAGTTTTCTACGGATAAAGCTTACAGAGAAGAGCGGAAAGTGAGAGGTGGTTTGAAGATACTTTGTTTCCACTAAAATAAGTCTACAGAAAATAGATACAAGGTTTTGTTTTGTTTTGTTCTCTTGTCCCACTCACCACTGCATTCACTCAACTAGTTACAAAAGGAATTTGACCCAGAGAAGGCAAAGCTGATGGACTTGATTTTTTTTTTGCTTGCTTGTTTGTGTGTGTGTGTGTGTTTGTTTAGACAAGATCCCACCATGTAACACCAGGCTAGCCTGAAACTCACTGTGTAAACCAGGCTGGCCTTGAACTGCCACTGCCACTGCCACTGCCTCCTGAGCTGCAATTAAAGGCATTTCCCATCATGCCCAGTGACTCCTTAAATTAAAAAAAGAAAAAGAAAAATTCATGGTCTGTACTGTCCCCAAAGAAACAATTCCTAGAACATCAACCTCAGTGCTGTTGGCTTCTTCTTAATCACAAATGCTCCTTCAGCCCACCTGACCTGAACACAGAATCTTCATTCAAAATATCTCCTATCTCCGAAACTTCACAAGCCAGCCCTCCATCCTCTGTGTTTCTCTGGTCACTCTTACCTTCTAAGAGCCCACAGAACAGCCAGCCCACTGAGCTCTGAGCACTCAATGGCTTTTCTAGCCCAAAGTTCAAATGCCACCATAATCCTCCCCAAAACACATAGCCAACATCCCGCTCTTTGTACCAATTTCTACCTTAGTTAGGGTTTCTATTGCTGTGATAAATCACAAGGGCAAAAACAAATTGGGAAGATGGTTTATTTCACTTGTACTCATCACCCAGGAGGCCAGTTCCGGAACTCAGGGCAGGAACTGAAGCAGGGACCTCGGAGGAGTGTTCTTTAGTGGCTTCCTCCTGCATTGCATGACTTTCTCAGCCAGGACCACCAGCCCAGGGTGGCACCATGCTCCCACATCAATCTTTTTTTTTTTTTTAATTTTTAAAAATTTATTATGCATACAGTGTTCTGCCTGCAACCCTGCATGCCGGAAGAGGGCACCAGATCTCATTACAGATGGTTGTAAACCATCATGTGGGTGCTGGGAATTGAACTCAAGACCTCTGGAAGAAAAGTCAGTGCTCTTAACCTCTGAGCCATCTCTCCAGCCCCATCTCACATTAATCATTAATCAAGAAAGTACCCTATAGGTTTGCTCACAGACCAATCTTACGGAAGCATTTTCTCAATTGAGGTTCCCCCCTCTTAAATGACCCTAACTTGTGTCAAGTAGACAAAAAAACTAACAGTACATAGTATAGATGAGAACATCAGCAGGAAAATCTGTCTTCTTTCCTAATGATTTTTATTTTTTAATTGTGTGTGCGTGTGTGTGTGTGTGTGTGTGTGTGTGTGTGTGTGTGTACACACACGCAGGTGCCTACAGAAGCCAGAGTCCTCAGATTTCCCTAGAGCTGGTTATAGGCAGTTTTGAGCTATCTGATATGAATATAGATATTAGGAACTGAACACAGGTCCTCTAGAAAAGCTGTGTGTGCACGAATACATGTTCAGAGGACAACTTGTGAGAGCTGGTTCACTCTTTCTAACATGTGGACGCCTGGGATTAAATCCAGGCCATCAAACTTGGCATCAAGAGCCTGTATCCACTAAGCTAGCTTGCCCTCCACAAACACACGAAAGAAGTAGGTGTGATGGCCTAAGACTTCACTTTTGGAAAAATGAGTGTTTTCCCTGACTATCTGTCTGTGTACCACTTACATGCCTAGTGTCTGTGGAGGCCAGAAAAGGTCCAGATCCCCTAGAACTGGAAATACAGACAGCCATGAGCTGCCATGAAAGTTTGGGCATCCAACACAGATCCTCTGGAAGAGCAGCCATGGGACAATCTCTCCAGGACCCCAGATTTTTTTTAATTGCTTTTTTTTTTTTTTTTTTTTTTTTTTTTTTGCCAGTCATGGTAGCACAGAGGAGGCAGATCTCTATGATTTTGAGTCTAAGTGTGGTCTACATAGCCAGTTCCAACCTGCCAGAGCTACATAATCAGACTATGTATATATTACATTATATGCACATGTGGGCAAGTATGTATTTACGTGTGGGAGCACACATGTTCCACAGCACTCACACAGGTAGAAGGACAATTTATGGGAGTCAGTTCTCTCTTTCTGGCATGTGAACTCCAGGAATCAAATTCATGCCCCCAGAGGAGGGCTTTAGATCCCCTGAAACTAGAGTGACATACAGTTATGAGCTGCCATAGGTGCTGGGGATCAAACCCAATCCCCTTGGAAGAGCAGTCAGTGCTCTTAACCTCTGAACCATCCCTCCAGCCCCTATGGCTTCGTCTTTAATCCAGTTTTGAATGTCTTCAGGAAGTTGGTCCCTGAGTTGATGCCCACACAACAAATGGATAAAAGTTCAAAGAGGGTACCACGTCACCCCTCCCACTTTGAAATCCACTAGTAACTGTGGAACTCGAGCTCCATACCAGCTAGGGACCCAGAGTCCTTCAGAAACAGGATTAGGTGAGCATAGTGAATTGAGGGTCAGGATTAGCTCTGCTTCCCTATCCAGCTGCCATACCTGTGCCTGCCACTCAGCATCTCTAACTGGGTTGCAAGATGGGTTTGGTTTTTTTTTTTTTCTGTCGTTGCTTTTAGATATTTTTATTTCATTTATGTGTTTGAGTATTCTGCCTGCATGTACCTAAGTGTATCACATGTGTAGTACCCAGGGAGGTCAGAAGAGGGTATCAGACACCCTGAAAGTGGCATTATGGATGGTTGTGAGCCATCATGTGGGTGCTGAGAATTCATCCTGGGTCCTCTGCAAGAGAAAGAAATGCTCTTAACCATTGAGACAGTCTTAATGCTTGGCTCCAGCCCTGGTTACAAGGGATTTAAGTGACAGATTTGGGGCTTGAGCGATGTTTAGTCATTAAAGTCTATACAAATATTCCAAAATCTGAAAGACGCTGAAGTCTTAAATACTTCTGGTCACAAGCATTTTAGTTGAGGGATCCTTACCTTGCATGAATAGTTTCAGCTTGTCTTCTGAGACCACGATGTGTACACAGATCTCTGATGTTTAGAATAGTGCTACTGGGCAGCATTTACTTAGACCTCTTCTTCTTGTTCTCTGCCTGATAAGGAAGGAAAGTGGCAGTCTGCCTTCCTTTCCTTCCTCTCTCCACTTCTCCTTCCTCCTGCCTCTCCTTCATGGTTCATTCCTTCTGTCTTTTTTTCCTCAATATCATTACATTGACCAGACTGGTCTTGAACTCATAAGCTCAAAAAATCCTCCCATCTCAACTACCCTAAAAGCTCTGATTCTCATTCTCTCTCCCTCTCTCTCTCTCTCTCTCTCTCTCTCTCTCTCTCTCTCTCTCCTCTGTCTCTCCCTCTCTATCACACACACACACACACACACACACACACACACACACACACACACCCCTCTACCCCTCATGAATATTCATATTATGCTAATGACATGGTAGCTATACTTAACATATTTGTCACTGATGGAATGAAGGAACTTTATGACTTTCTTATTCAAGTGTCTTTACCATTCTATTGCTGGGCTTGAGAGATGGCTCAGTAGTTCAGTGTTCTTACAGAAGACCCAACTCTGGTTCCCAGCACCCATACAGTCCTCTCAGTTCATAGCCACCTGGAACTCTAGCACCAGGAGAATGAACATGTCTGACCAAACACACACACACACACACACACACACACACACCAGTTAAATCTTCTTTTAAAAGTCTATTAACTCTAGAAGAAATGTTTGCAATAATTAAACACAACTAAATTAGCTGGGTGTGGTATCACACACCTTTAATCCCAGCAATCTGGAGGCAGGTGGATCTTGAAAAACCAAAACCAAAAGAAACAAACAAACAAAAAAACAAAGCCTAAGTTTTCTTGTAGCATTTAAACCATATAGGCTCGAGCTGGAGAGATAGCTCAGAGGGTAAGAACATTGGCTGCCCTTCCAGAGGATGCAGGTTCAACGCTCTACTCCTATACAGCAGCTCACAACCATCTGTAAGTACTGTTCCAGGGGATCCAACACTCTGCCTCCTCAGGCACTGTATGCATGTGTACACAGAAACCTATACACATAGAATACAATGACAACTTAAAAGATGGTAGAATTACACTTTTTCCACCCTTGTGTGGGTCAAGCTTCCAGGATAACATCTCACGGGAGTGGAAATGAAGGGTTCCTTATGCTGTCCAAACCTCAAAAGAAAAGGCTGCGCTATCTCACTGTGAAACACACCATTTTTGACACATGTGTATTTAGACATATGATTAGTTCAAGATTTTCCCTCCTTTTCATCATTTGCTGTTGTTTTTACTGTGGGAGGAAATTGCTGAGATGAACAGAGCGTTACTAGATTCGACTGATCGCTGTGTCTCTAAGAGTGTTGCCCCTGTGTCTTGAGTGGCAACTGCCTAGCTCTGGCCTTGTGAAGGAGGGTCATCGAGGACAGATTCTTTGCCCCTTTTTCTAGAGGATTTACATTTGCATTCTATGCTGTTCCCTCCTTACGCACCCGGAGACTTGACTTGGCCAGCTGAACCACTGTGTCTAATGTTTGCTTCTTTTCTTTCAGGGAGGTTTATAAGTGGTGGACTTGGCTTAGCTAATTGTTCAGGACCACTAAAGGTTTCTGCTTCTTTTTGTTGTTTTGGTTTGGTTTTTTGAGATGGGGTTTCTCTGTGTAGCCCTGGCTGTCCTGGAATGCTCTGTAGACCAGGCTGGCCTGGGACTCACAGAGTGCTGGGATTAAAGGTGTGTGCCACCCAGCTGCCCTGGTCCTACCTATTGTTAAAATGACCCTCTAAGAATCTGCTTGTCATCCCCCCTAGGGAACTGCCTGCCTTGGGTGCTTCTCCTTGGTGAGAGGTGAAATCTACCTTTTTCTTCGGCTCCTTTAAGGATCTCCTTTTCTTTTCTTTTTTTTTTTTTTTGTTGTTGTTGTTGATGATGTTTTTGTTTTTGTTTTGTTTTAGAGTCTCTCACTCTGTAGACCAGGCTCACCTCAAACTCAGAGGGATCCACTTGCCCCTGCCTCCCAAGTGCTGGGATTAAAGGTGTGCACCCTATATCTGGCTGAACTTTTTAAAAAACTATTCTTTTTAAAAATCTTCTTTTCATCTTATGTGTTCAGATGTTTTGCCTGCATGTATGTCTGTACACTATGTGCACACAGTGCCCACAGAAGCCAGAAGCGGGGCTCAAGTGCCCCGACACTGGAGTCACAGACAGTTGTGAACCATCATGTAGCTTCTGGGGATTGAACCCAGGTCTTCTGCTAGAGCAGCCAGTGCTCTTAAGTACTGAGCCACCTCTACATCCCCCTATATTATTATTATTAGTAGTAGTAGTAATAATAAGTGCTGGGGACTGAACCCAGGGACTTGAGCATGCAAGTCAAGCACTCTCCCACTGAGACACATCCCCAGCTGGTGCCATTTTTTTTCTTTACTAGTGTTGGTGATTCTTTGGGTCCCTAAATCTGAGGGTTGATACTTTCCACCCATTCTAGAAATACTTTCTTTTCAAGCGCCTTCCACAGCCTCTCCCTCATTGCCACTGGACCTGGGATGAAACTCCACCCGTCTAGTAAGACCAGCATTTTCTCTGCCAGTGACAAACGTCAGATCCAATCTTTGGCCTGTCTAGTTCCTGCGTCCTGTCTTCAAGCATGTAATCCAACTGCTTGTTGGACATTGCTTCCATTAATTTGTATTTATATATTTATTTATATCTATGTATATATATTATATAATTATATAAACCCTATAAATATTTATATATTATAATATATTTATATATTATATAATTATATATACCCTATAAAGCTAATTTCACTTCATCAAACACCCTTGATTCAGTTTCCTGCCTCCTTATGCTCACTCATAATTGGAAAGCTTTTTTTAAAAAATTATTTTTAAGAAAGAAAGCAGGCTTATTTGACTTATGCCTGCAAAGAGAGCACCAGGCAGAAGGACCCTGAGCCAGCAGAGCTGAAGAGCCACCAGCTGAAGCCTCACTTTTAAGTCTGCCCAGCCATGCTGACGATGACTGTGCTTGGCCATCGCCATCACCTGAATTCATGGTTCTGGGTTCTGCATGATGACGTCACTTTTATAACGAAAGAATGAAGTGCCATGCCAGGTATCTCATATCAGGCACGCACATCTTTACTGATGTCAACCTCACTGCTTATCATAACGTTGAACCAAAGGAAAAGAAAGCTGTCATTTCCTGTTTGGATTTTTTTCATCTGGTAACCATATAAAAATCTTATTCTTCATCCACATAGTTGACCCAGTATCGACGTGCTGTCTTAGCCTCCTACAATGAATGAAAGAGAAAAGAAAAACCATATTTACATGACCTCTTTCATTGTTCATAGACTAGATAAACTCTGGGGGTTACACCATCACTACTTTCTGAACATTCATCCACAGTTTATGTGCTCCAACTCATCAGGGCATTAGAAATCTCTTCACCCCTCTCCAGTGCCTACCACCATCCTGACATCTCCCATACTTCATCTCTGGGCTGCTGGCCGGAAATCTCACACTTGCCGGCGTCCTGCTCTGCCCCACCTCCCATCCCTCCACCATCCCCTGCTCTCATCTGTCCTTTGATCTCATGAAGAGCCACAGCCTCCACCCAACAGAGGCAGAGAGGAAACTGTTCCCTACCAGCACAGGATGGGTCTGGATCACATGTTCCAGGGTCAGGGGTGCTGTAAGCCTGGGGTCTGTGGGCATCCTGGCAGGAGCAAGCTTGTCCCTCACATGATCTGAAAGCTTGCTCCTAAAGGGAAGAGATTATCGTACAGGTGGCATTCAGATTGTTTTCTGTGCATAAACTCCAATGGTGTTAACACCAGTATAGACTTTTTTTCTGCAAATACAAGGGTTTTCCCCCATTTCATTCATCTGCATGATATTAGCCTTTTTTTGGATCACAGCCTTCCTCATTATAATTTAAAATTTTTGTTTGTTTGTTTTTCAAGACAGGGTTTCTCTGTGTAATGTTTATTTGTTTGTTTGTTTTAGGTGTGAGTGAGTGGTCTGCCTGGATGTCAGAAGAGGGCATCAGATCCCATTATAGATGGTTGTGAGCCACCATGTAGTTGCTGGGAATTGAACTCAGGACCTCTGGAAGAGTAGTGAATGCTCTTAACCAGTGAGTGAGCCATGTCTCTAGCCCAGTTTTAAATTTTAATGTGTGTGAACAATTTGCCTGTCTATGTCTGTGTACCTTATGCATGCAATTCCCATGGAGGCCAGAAGGAGGCACTGGATCCTCTGGAACTAGAGTTACAGGCAGTTGTGGGATACCCTGTGGATACTGGGAATTGAACCTGAGTCCTCTGGAAGAGCAGCCTATGTACTCAACTGTGGAACCATCTCTCCAGCCCGGTCAATACCATAATTTTTTTAAAAAAAAAATCTATGTGAGGGGTTGGGGATTTAGCTAAGTGGTAGAACGCTTGCCTAGCAAGCACAAGGCCCTGGGTTTGGTCCTCAGCTCTGGGGGAAAAAAAATCTATGTGAGTCCTCTCTCCAAGATAATCATATCCACAATCATATGTGGTGTGTTTTAAGGCTCTCTCGCTCTCTCTCTCTCTCTCTCTCTCTCTCTCACACACACACACACACACACACACACACACACACACACACACACACACACACACACACACACACACACGAGGCTATGAGACTTTCTCACTCCCAGAAAGTTTCCTTTCACTGGACACAAAGCATTGCTTTCTTGGTAGATCTGGAATGGAGTATATATATATCAGTCACAGACTATCCCTAACTTCTTTCTGAGTAACTTGAATCCACAAGGCTATTTTAGGACAAACTAGAATTGACCATGAACAAAATCACAGTGCCAGTCTCTATGATTTTGAAACAGCCTGGATAAAAGTCTGGCTTGGCATTCTGTGCTCAATGGCACTACCTTGGCAGAGTCAAAGATGGTGACTAAGACAGTATACCTGCTTCTAGATCCTTCTTCTAATCCTCACCAAAGGTCACTACTATCAGAGAAACAGAAGCAAACAGCAAATAGCAAGGGCATGTGTGTGCACATGTGGGGGTGTGTGTCAGTGTGTGGAAGTGTGTTCATGTGTGTATTTTTATGTGCATGTGTCTATGTGAATCTGTATGTGTGTCTGTTAATGTCTGGGTCTCTGAGTGAGTGTGTGTGTGTGTATGTGTGTATACATGTCTGCATGTGTATGTGTCTGTATATACGTTTGTTGCTGTGTGTGTATCTGTATGTATCTGTGTGACTACATATGTGTCTGTCTCCTCATGCGTTTGTGTGTGGGTCTCTTCCTGAGGGTATGTGTGTACATATGTCTGCATGTGTGTGCCTGCATGAATGTCTCTGTGTGTGTGTGTGTGTGTGTGTGTGTCTGTGTCTGTGTGTCTGTGTGTCTGTGTGTATGTGTATGTGAAAATATCAAGTGTCTTGGAACTTGCATGAAAATACGAAGAAATGAGAGAATTTTCCCTGCCAGCTGTGTGGTCTTAAACTTAGTATCACTTTATACAGGTAGTATCTGGAGATCTCCTAGAGATGGGTACTGGAGGATGGTTCATTTGCCTCTCCTTAGCCATGGTGATACAAGCAAGCCCACAAGAAGGACAGAATTCAGGGAGGCTCTCGAATGGAGAGGAGCACTGACCCTCACCCCTCAGTACCTGCATGGCGCCAGGGTCTCAGCAGCATTTGAGGCTCTCCTGGCTGTCTGAAATCATAAGGCCAGGAAGCTGCATTCATTTTTTTAGCTTTATTTTATATATCTGAATGTTTTACCTGCACGTGTGTGCACCACGTGCATGCTTAGTGTCCTTGGTGGTCAGAAGAGGGGCGTCTGATCCTCGGGGACAGGGATTATGGAAAGCTGTGAGTGTTGGGAGTTGAACTTGGTTCATCTACAAAGAGTGCTCTTAATCACTGAGCCATCTCTCCAGCCCTGGCAGGCTGCTTTTTAAGGATAAGAGGGTGAATGATAGCTTCATTTTAGGATACAAGGAGCTTGGCTGAAATATCAGTTCTCTGCATTGCACTCGGTCTAGAAAGGATTTCTAACAGAAAAAAAAAAAAAAAAATGGACGTGTACTACCAAAGTAACAGATGGCTGAAGAGATGCCCTGATGGAAGGCTTTACCAAGCTAGAGTGCAGGCACACGTGGCCATTCACAAACTCCCTCTGCAGGGCATCAGATGGCATCAGGGGCCAGGTTGAGAATGGGCTTCTCCTTGTTAGAGGCAGGCTTACCAACACAGGAAGCATATGGCCGGACGGCATTCACTCAGTGAATAACCCTAAGCCTGAAGCTCCATGTGACTTACACAGCTGTCCACACCTAGGGAAGATCTAGTCCAGCATGACCAGCGAGGTCATGAGAACTGGGCATGGGCTAGACATGAGTCACAACTGATACATACATGGACAGGACATTCAAAGAGCTGGTACCGCAGACATGTGTGATGGAGAATGCCTCCCTCGCATCACTAAATTGAGTCCTCCGTGTACACAGTACAAGATGATGAAACAGACTGAGCTTCACCGAAATCAACCAAGAAAGCCTAGCTGGGCCCACCTGTGTCAACACACACACCAGCCATGCCACTCAGCCTCACAGCGGGGAGCGGGGAGTAGCCATGTCCAGAAGGTAAACTGCAAGGGGGGGGGGGGGACAGGGATTATAGCTCCAGGGACAGTGTGCAAGACCCTAGGTTCAACCTCCAGCACTTCAAAAATGGTTGAAATAAAATAAAACTAACAAAGAGGACTTTGCAGGTGTGTCCCAGAGGAGCAGGGCGTGGAAGGCAGAAGATGGCAGCTCGTACCCTCTGACTCGAGATGATGGAGTCTGGAGGCAGCAGAGATAGGCACCTGCCCCACCAGGGGCCCTAGGAAGGACTGTGGAGAAAATGGTCTGGGGCTGGCAGAGACCCAAAGCGGGAATCCTGTGGGTGAAATCCGAATTACTTATTTATTTCTCAGTTTTTAGCCCTCCACTGCCAAATTCTTCTAATGCCATGGTATAGTTCTGTTACTTACTCCTTTGCTTTGGGTGAGTTGTTTCTGACCTACATTTTTCTCACATTTATTTATTGTATGTACACACACACACACACACACACACACACACACACACGCACGCACGTGCACGCGTACATGTGGAAGTCAGAGGGCAATTTGTAGGACTTGGTTTTCTTCCACCGTATGGGTCTCAAGGATCTCAGGTCGTCAAGCTTGTCAGCAAGCCCCTCAGCCTGCTGAGCCATCCCCCGGGGCCTGTTATCATTATTTTGATAACTCACCTGGCACACAAGGTCACTTGGTGTCTTCCCGTCTTCAAGCGGGAACTTCTCTGTGGACTTTCTGGGCTCCGGCACTTGAGAAATCGGAGGGCAGGTGGTGCTTGAAGCTGCTGGCTAGGGACCAGGAGGTCCTCCACCCCCATTTCTTTGGGTGGAGCATCTGCCTGCGTGTGCCTGCTTGGGACCATGAAATCCAGCTTGGAAAGGAAAGAACACTTTCGTTTTGTTGTTGTTGGAACAAGAGAAATGGGTTAGAGACCAGAATTGGGGGTGCTGAGTAATGATCATTAACATGTACACTCATAGTTTAAATGTTCCACTGTCTACATTGTGCCACTTTAGAAAATCATACCTTATCACCAAGAACCACCACTGGGGCACCCCGCCCCCCCCCCCCATGCTTGCTACATCAGTTTCTCTCTGCTCTAATGCTCTTCCTCTGGGCCACTGCATCAGACCCAGTGTGATAAGGGAAAGAGCAGAGGAAGGTCCAGGGTGGCTTGGGCTTTCCTGTTTGTAAGTTGGATTTGATAATTTTCTTTTGAGACAGAGTCCTCAGGTAGCCAGAGTTGGCCTCAAACTCACTGCCTAGCTAGGGGCGACTCAGCTTTCCTGCCTCTATCTCTCAAGTGCTAAGATTACAGGTCATGCCACCACACCCCATTTATATGATGCTGGGGTTTGAGCCCAAGGCTTCCTGCATGCTAGGCTAGCACTCTATTAACTTGGCTACATCTCCAGTCTCAGACTTAAGACTTAACTTCACTGCAACCCAGACGGACCTTTCTGTCCCTGGCCACCACTCCATAGGGTCCTAATTTGAATCACAGTTCAGTGAGAATGGACTGGATCTCGCAGCCAGGAGACAGTGTACACCCCGTCCCAGCTCCCTCTGCACCTCCCAAATCTATGTCCAAGCAGGACAAGACGCCTTGGGTGCTGTCCCTGGGCCCACAGGACACTGACCAGGTTTCCAGCCCTGTGCTCAGCGTGCACGTCTGCAAAGCGGCCATCTCTCTCCAGCAGTCTGCCCGGGTGGCACCAAACAGAGAAAAGCAAACACAGGGGAAGCCGTGAGGCTCAGCACCCCTTGAGTACACAGAGGCCGCAGCCACAGGCCCTCCATGTCCTTAGGCTGGACGCCCTCGGCTGGGTCATCCTGCAAGAGGCCACAGTGACAGGACAGCTCTCACGTAGTGCAGTTATGCTGGACAAGTGGCAGAATTTCAGAGGAGGCTCTTGCCGTGTATTCAAAATAAAGTTTGGCCTAAACACAGGCCTACTCCCAGAGAGCCAGCAGTTGAAGGAGCGCTGTGCTGCAGGGAAGTCTTCTGGAACGGGCTTGTAGGATAGTGCCCTCTGAAGGGTGGCTGACTGGATTCTTTAATGAACCCTACTGGCTTCTCTGAGCCTAGCTTCGGCTCTGCAGTGAGTGAGGAGGGCTGTCCATCGTCATGAAGACACTCACAGTTACATGTGCCCTGCACACATTTCTCATCATGAGGGTGCAGCTGGCACTCAGTGTACCTCACCTGTGTGCTGAGCACAGATACTTGGGACACTGCGTGTGTGTGTGTGTGTGTGTGTGTGTGTGTGTGTGTGTGTGTGTGTGTATGCACATGAATGTATGAGTATGTATGCATGTGTGTATGTGCATATATGCATGGTAGGGAATTTCCTCGTTATCTTCAGCTAGCCCTAAAAACCAGGAGACCTTAAATAAACCTTGGCCCTGTCTTGGGTTAAAGTATAGACTTCATTGTGTAACTCAGGAACATCCCTCCATTAACAGTCCCGCTGGAGGCTCTTACTGGGTTCTCACAACAGTTTAGTGAGAATATAGGGTGACTGTATTGGGACTATCTCTGTCTGGTTTTTTTAGACAAGGTCTTATTATATCACCCCAGCTGGCCTAGTACTGGCTCTGTAGACCAAGCTCGCCGCCAACTCACAGAGATCTGCTTGCTTCTGCCTCTAGAGTGCTGGGATTTGAGGCCTGTATGTCACCTTGCCAGGTTCTGGGGCTGTTTTTGAGGTCACAGGCTCCAGAACCAATAAATAATCACACTGTGTTAGTTGAATGAGGAGTTGGGCCATAGATAAGGCCCTGGGGGTGCTTTTCATTGACTTCTGTGCTGCTCCTGGGGTACCCAGAACATGTGAGGCAAAGAAGTGGGCCACCCATTGCCCAAGGGACTCAGCTAAGCTCACAGCACGGGGGGGGGGGGGGGGGGGGGGGGGGGGGCACCAGGGAGCAAAGGCAAGCCAATCTGGGCTGGATTCTGCTGGGCTAAGGACAGGACAGGCGACATTTGTCTTTGTACACAGGATACAGCAAACAGTCTTTTATCAGGGCAGAACAGCTGTTTGACAAACTGCTTTCCTTGGAGAAGTCCGGCCTGTGGGAGGATGCTCACTAATTAGGACCCTGGCTGGCTCCTTTGAGTCACTGGGGAACTCCAACAGCTGGAGAATGCAACTCAAGGAAGGAACATCAGAGCCCCAGGGTTACAGGCTCTGTGTGAGCCAGGGGTGGATGAGAGAAGGCTCTCTCTCACACACAAGGCCTCCTAGAGAGGTGTGGCTGAAGCCAGTCTCAGAGGGAGGCCATCTCCCATTTCCGGGGGAGTAGAAGAAGGAAGGCAGGAAGAGCAGAGAGTGGCATACTTGATGCAGACCTAGGGCACATCTGAGGCAAAGAAGTGGGCCACCCAGAGCAGACCACAGGCCACATGAGCTGTGACTGTCACAAACAGCAACTTTCTAGGAGGTTTTTCCCTCAGTGGGAGTCATCTCCTTTTTCAGGAATCTTTATGTCCCTATGTGCTCAGTGTAGGCACATACCTTTAATCCCAGCACTCCAGAGGCAGATGCAAGCAGATCTCCGAGTTCAAGGCCAGCCTGGTATACAGAGCAAGTGGACAGGACAGCCAGAAAATATACAGAGAAACCCTATCTTAAAAAAATAAAATAAAATAAGGAAGGAAGGAAGGAAGGAAGGAAGGAAGGAAGGAAGGAAGGAAGGAAGGAAGGAAGAGGTAAAGAAAGAGAGAGAAAGAGAAAAAATATAAAACATGGTGCCAATTTTAGATAAAAGGAAGAAAATGGAAGAATTTTGAAAACTTAACCTTCTGTGTTTTTAACCTAAAACTTGGAAGCTTTTGCTACTTACTAAAGTAATAAAAGTAGTTTACATTTCCAGGTCGTATAAATTAAATACTGCAAAATGCTGTATGAACAGCTCAATGCCCTTGAAGGGGTCTCTCACCCATTGTGCAGTGAGCATCAAGTTATTTGCATATCATCCTGGAAGTGGCCGCCTGTCCTCGGCCCTTGCATGTGGGGAATGGGCATCAACTGGCTGGCTGGACCACCTGGACCTGCTGTGTTTCCATAATTATGTGGGTTGGCTTCATCCAGACAAAGAGAACCGTCTGAAGGCACTAAAGACATTCTGAGGGAGAGGACAGCAGTGGGCAGGGACGCGATACCAAGTGCTGCTGGGTCTGGGGCTCCCATGGGAGGGGCTTTAGAGGTGGGCCTTGTGCATTCTCAGCCCAGACAGGCAGCCAGTGACATTTCCCCCATTCCAGCTGATTAAAGGAGACCAGAGAACCACTAACTCCTTAAATTGCAACAACAAAGGCTTGCCTTCTCTATTCAATCAAAACAGCTTGGCTGCCCAGTTCAAATGCTAATAGTGGGACCAGAATTGGTCCCTAAATGAGGGAAACACTCCTCCGACACCACCCACCACCCCACAAATGACCGGCCTGCGGCTTGGCCACCAGAATTCTCCCAGGTGTATATTTTGTTAAATGTCTCATGGGAAACACCCTAGTGGTGAGAGAGCAGATTTCCCAGAGGGTGGGGAGGGGAGGCCTCCATTCACAAGCCTCTGACTGGAAAAGAACTTGGTCTCCTGGAGAACCACCTCCCATGTTGCAAATTCAGGACATTTTGACAGATTGGATGCATCTTTTGAATACCTTGAGGAAGACCACTGCCTCAGTCCATCCTAGTTTCTGGAAGGGCTCTGTGGACTCTGAATGAAGGGCAGCTCTCTATCTGTCATGGACACCTGTATGGCCTGCAGCCTCCTGCCTGCTTGTTTTATCCACCTTGAGCTCACAGGGCAGGCCAGAGTCAGACCACCCAAGTTCAACTCCTAGGTGGCATCCTCAGGTCAGGTCCTAGACCCATGTACTGGGGTTCACTGTGTCCTTGGTCAGTTTGGAGGGAGTGAGGGTAATGCCCACATTTCCATGCTATTGCAGAAAAGTACATACAACACATGCAAAGGCCATCTCTGTCATCATTACAGTGGTATACACACACACACACACACACACACACACACACACACACACACACTTTACATCTGCTTTGTCTGTCACTATGTGTTTTTGTTCATGATGATCTCACACCTCCCCACCCCTCTTAGCAATGTGGTCACTAGGGAATGGTACACACTGAGGCCATGACAATGCACAGGGACATCCAGCTAACCTCCTATGAACTAGGAAGTACTTTTTGCGGGAGCGGGTACTAGATTCAAGCTCACACGGAGGAGCTTCAGTGACCCCAGCCCTGGGTAGGTGATGAATTCCCTGCCTCGTCTCTGCCTTCTTTCCATGTTCCTCACAGCCTCACAGGGTGGCAGAGCCTTCACCCCATCTTAGCCCACCCCAGGTTCTCCCTCAGGATTAGATGGTATGGCTCTTCTTTTTCTAGGAGGCTTTTTGGTAGTGACAGTTCTCCAGTGTCTACGTGACAAGAAAAATGAAGGTGACCGTGAAGAAGACACCAACGGCTGGACACAGGGCAGTGGGTCTAGGGGGAGGCTATGAGGAAGGAAGGAAGGTGGGGGAGGGAGGGAGGGGATGGGAGGGGAGGGCAGGGAAAAATGGAACCTGAGTATGGTGGTTCATACCACAAACCCAGCCTTCATAAGGCAGAGTGATTTTGAGTTTGGGCTACAGAGTGAACCCCCAAGACCTTGTCTCAGCAGGGATGGGATGGGGAGGGAGAGCTTACCTTCTGGAGAATTCCATGTTAGCAAGGGAGGTGGAATACATCTGGTACAAACAGCTAAGGTATATTTTGCTCCGGGAATCCGTCTTCGTCTTACCCGTAATCTTGCTCTGTAAGATGCATTTCACGGTGAACACACCCTTCCTGCTCCTTTTAGCTACCCACCTTGTAGCTAGCAAGCAATTGAATTTCTCAGGCATGGGGACACAAACCCCCTTGTACCACTCTGGTACAGCTTGGCCAGCTGACGCGTTGTCCATGATGGCTGAGTGGAAACACCTACCCTCTCTTGTTTGAGATTACAGTGCCTGCGGTGTGTGGACATCTCACCCTTGTCTTCCTCAGCCTCACATTCCTGTAGGTGTGACCTCTGTACTTAAGCTGTTCTGCCTTTATCTCAAAGGACAGCACCAAGAGCAGGGGGGCCGAAGAACTCAAGAGCCTGCACCAGCCTGACACTGGAAGGAACAAACATATCATTTCAATAACGGCTAAAAGTAGTATCCAGGGCGCTGTTGAGGATAGTATTTTAAAAATCCAAACATGCCAGGTGGTGGTGGTGCATGCCTTTAATCCCAGCACTTGGAACTCTCTGGCCTCAGACTCACAGAGATCTGCCTAGTCTACAGAGAGTTCCAGGATAGCTAGGGCTACACAGGGAAACCCTGTCTTTGAATAAATAAATAAATAGAAACTCAGACATACTGTTATGAATTACACCACTCTTCAAAAGGTGTGGGGAAATACTTATATTTACCTAAATGGTTACTTTTTTGTTCAGTTCTGAGAGTCAAACCCTGGGCTTCAAGCATGCTAAACCCATACTCAAGCAAAAAACAATAACAACAACAAAAACTACATACAATTATATCACTGAGCATAGACTACTAGGTGGGAGGGTGGTCCAGAAGGAAGAAATCAACCTCGAAATGGTGAAAATGTAAAGCTGAGGGGGAAGGATGGGGGCGGGTGTCTGAGCTGGAGAGAATATGCCGGCCCCCAGGCCTGAGATTGGAAACCATTTATATACACATTGTCCTTCCTCACTGAGACTTGGACCCTTAACTGGGGCTGAAGTTGTTCTAAAGGCCTGACAGGACAGAGGTCACCCAACAATGAGGCTGAGTCCCACATGCTCACCTCCCCCTGTCCTTGAGGCAGTCTCAGGGCTGATTCACGCTGCTGGCACCTTTTCCTCCATTCCGTAAGTCGAGAGAGAAGGCTCTTGATAGAAAACAAAAGAGGTCTTCTCGCAAATGTCCTCCACTGGGCCCTTCTCATCAAGCCAGAAGCCATGCCCTGGACCCTCCATCACCTCATGACAGCCCTGTCCTCAGTGCAGGACTCCAGGCTTGTGTCCACCCTCTGGGACGCCAGCTTCACTGGGCCAGATTCTGAACAGGACGTCTGTCACTTTGCTCAGTGAAAGCAGGTAAGTGAGATGGTTAGAACCCACCCTACAGGCTGCTGTCAGAAAGAAACTGGGATACAGTGAGGGAGGGGTGAGGAATGGAGGAGAGAATAACATTTCAGGCTCCGTGAGGCCCACACCAAGATACACATAAACACTGCCAGCACACCGGGGCTGGGTCTGGGAATGAAAAGCACAGAAAAACTTTAAGCAATGGGAACAGAACCCAGCTTCACACAAATGTGGTGAATTAGGAGAAATGAACTATATCTCAAGCCCTACAACTTTCAAAATTCACCCACGATAAGAAAGACAGACAGGCTTGGCAATCATTACAGATGGCTGTGAGCCACCATGTGGTTGCTTGGAACTGAACTCAGGACCTCTGGAAGAACAGCCAGTGTTCTTAAGCTCTGAGCCATCTCGCCAGCTCCTGAGCTCGATAATAATTAAAGGAATTGAAACGTGGAAACATCCAACCCAGGTGGTCTCATGAAGAAATTGTTCTTAAGGAAAATTTGACACAAAATTTTACACACTCCAGAAGGTAAATGATAAGAGAATGCTTCCCACATCGTTTTATGAGACGAGTACCCTAACACCAACATCAGGAAGGAAAAAAGAAAACTGTGACCTTGTCACATGACTTTCCCTGAAGAAACCTGCATCTGTTCCCTCCAAACATGTCACTGACGTATCAGAGAAAGGACTCCATCCAAGTCCTGCTTGGCGAACCAATGAGTCTGTTGGGGAATATGTACAAGAACATGGGTGGAGCCGGGCAGTGGTGGTGGCACACGCCTTTAATCCCAGCACTTGAGAGGCAGAGGCAGGCAGATCTTTGTGAGTTCGAGGCCAGCCTGGTCTACAGAGAGTTCCAGGAAAGGCACAAAGCTGCACAGAGAAACCCTGTCTTGAAAAACAAACAAACAAACAAACAAACAAACAAACAAAATAACATGGGTGACTGATAGGCAGTGCATTACCAGAATGTTCAAGCCAAGCTTGGCTGATGACCGATAAGGCTGTACCAATAAAGATTCTTCACCCCCAGTCCACCTTTATCTGCCAACAAACACACAAAGCTGACAGGCCGGAGGAAATGGTGACTGCAATCCCAGGTGACAGTTTGGTGAACCCCTCCCCCACTTCCACGAGGGAAATTGGCAGCCCCCTCACCACTTCTATAGAGGTAGGTGTCGGGAATGTTCTGTTTGTGTTTTGCATGTGTTCCGGGCCAAGGGCTTTTGTGGGCTGTCACAGGAACTCAGCTTCATGACTGGCCATGTCAGACTTCAAGGAAATAACTTCACTACAACACTCAAAGATATGAACACAAAAATTCTCAAACAACAACAACAAATCAGCAAATCCAAGCCAGCAACGTATGAAAGCAACTGAGCAGGAGTTTTCTCAAGAATGCAAAAGCGGTTCAGTATTCAAATATCAGTCAATGGACTCCGCCATCTCAATAGATATGGAAATAAACTGATACCCAAAAATCATTCGGCAAAAGTCTACACCCACTCATGAACAAAAATAGAAGGAAACTTTCTCAACTTCACAAAGGTATCCTCAGGAAGTCCACAGCCAACACCACGCTTCAACTGACCCACACAATCCTTTCTTTTAGGACCAAAAACAAGACAAGGATATCTGCTCTTACATCTCATTCAACACAGTACCAAACATTCTAGTGCAACAAGCCAATGGGAAAGAAAAAGGAGAAAGAAGGAAGGAAGGAAGGAAGGAAGGGAGGGAAGAAGGAAGGAAGGGAGGGAGGGAAGAAGAAAGGAAGGAGAAAGGAAGGAAGGAAGGGAGGGAGGGAGGGAGGGAGGGAGGGAAGGAAGAAGGAAGGAAGGAAGGAAGGAAGGAAGGGAGAAGGAAGGCCAGCCAGTCAACCCACCATACAGACTGGAAAGAAAACCACTTCTATTGCAGATGACATGTTTCTCTATATAGAAAATTCCAGGCAATCTGCAAAACCAGAAAGTCTCTAGAATGATGAATGACACAAGGTCAATGCACATTGTAGGAGTATTTGCAGTTGCTCCTAAGAAAACAGATCTCTGAGATCAAGGCCAGAACTACAGAGCAAGTTCTAGGACAGCCATAACCACATAGAGAAACTCTGTCTCATTTAAAAAAGAAAGAAAGAAAGAAAGAAAGAAAGAAAGAAAGAAAGAAAGAAAGAAAAGAAAAGAAAAAAGAAATCCAACAAAGCACATAGAACATGCATTTTAATGTTATAAGATGTTGCTAAAGAAATCAGAGAAGATCTAAATATTTTTTTTAAAAACCTAACCATGTTCATAGATTGCATCAATTTAGTAAAATAGATTTATAGGAAAACATAATTCATACCAAGATTCCATCCAAGAGCTTGGAAGATGGCTCAGTGGGTGAAGGAGCTGGCTGCACCAACCTCATGACCCTAGTTCAATCCCTGGAGCCCAAAGCTTGTACTTGGTGGCACACACGTCAGTGGCACACATCAGTGGCACACACGTCAGTGGCGTACATCTGCAGCCCCAGCAATCCTCAGGGAATAGGAGGTGGAGACAGGAAGACAGAAGCTGTGGCCAGAGAGGCTTGGAGTACACAGGACAGCAGCAGGAAGGCAGGGAGACCCAGTTTTAAAGGGGGAAAGGCAAGAACCAACTCCTGACAGTGTCCTCTTACCTCCACATGCATTCTGCGGCATGTGCACAAGTGTACATGTGTTTGCACACACAAACACACACACATACATGCACACATGGTAAGTACACAATTTCTTTAAATAATCCAGCCAAATCTTTATAAACATTGATCCATGTACTCTAACACCTGTATGTAAAAGTAACAGCCAGAAGGGGGTTGAAATTGAAAAAGAATAAAAATGACAGGCATCACCCACCCGCCCACGCTAATGAAGACTGTATGATAGCGGTAGCAGAGACATACACATAAATCAGAGAAAGAAGCTAGAGCACCCAGAATGCACCTATGTGATATGCCCAAGTGATAACAAAGGCACAAAAGCAACATCCTTTCCCACTAATTGTGCTTGAGCAACTGTGGACAAAAGTAAGCGCCCATCCCAATGGCTAAAACAATCAAAAACAAAAACAAACAAAAAACCTGAGCAAACTAGAAGCCAGGCCAGATGTGAGCAGGATCCCCATGCCACAGTCAGTTCTAACAGTTCCTGCTGCCATGCCTTCACAACCACAATGAACTATCCCCTTACTCCACAAGCCAAGATAAACCCCTGCTCCCTTCAGTTGCTTCAACCAGGTTACTGTATCACAGTGACAGGGAGGTAACACACACTGCAGGTATCCAGGTTACTGTATCACAGTGACAGGGAGGTAACCTACACTGTGTATCACAGTGACAGGGAGGTAACACACACTGCAGGTATCCAGGTTACTGTATCACAGTGACAGGGAGGTAACATGCACTGTGGGTATCCAGGTTACTGTATCACAGTGACAGGGAAGTAACATACACTGTGTATCACAGTGACAGGGAGGTAACCTACACTGTGTATCACAGTGACAGGGAGGTAACATGCACTGCAGGTATCCAGGTTACTGTATCACAGTGACAGGGAGGTAACATGCACTGCAGGTATCACCAATGGAATGCGGAGACAGACTGTGTGTGGGGAGGGAACGAGTAATTGAAGGGAAGCCCCAGGCTTTTGGTTTGCAGATCATAACCTTTATGCTTCCATAGTTAATTCTCACAACGCTCCATCCCTTGGCCTTCTTTGGCACAGGGTGAGACAGAAAATGAGGGATCCGGTGGCCTCCTAATGCACACAGATTTACCTCACAGGTTCTTGACCTTAGCAGTTTCCGGAGAAGTAAGTTGTATTGTTAGGCAGTCTCTCTCCCTCTCTCTTCCCCTTCCTCCCTCCCTCCCTCCCTGCCTCCCTCCCTCCCTCCCTCCCTCCCTCCCTCCCTCCCTCCTTCCCATGTCTCTCTCTCTCTCTCTCTCTCTCTCTCTCTCTCTCTCTCTCTCTCTCTCTCTCTCTCTCTCTCCTTCATCTATCTATCTATCTATCTATCTCCCTCTCTTCGGGGACATTTCATGGTAAACTCTCTCAAGTGAGAGAAAACTAAACTGGGATTCTTCTTTTTGGAGTAGATCAAGGTTTTTTTTCTTATCGTATTTCCTTTTTATTTTTTATTTAAAAAATATTTTTTATTCCTTCTTATATATCAACCACAGATTCCCCCTCTCGTCCCTCCTCCTGCTCCTCCTCCCCCCCTACCTCCTCCCTCCATTCCCTCCTCCAAAGGGTAAGTCCTCCCATGAGGGGACAGCAAAGCCTGGTACATTCAGCTGAAGCAGGATCAAGCCCCTCTCCCTGGGGAAGTCTACAGAGACAACTGAACCAAGCTCATAGGAACTCAGGAACTTTAAACCAACTAGACCCTTTGCCTATGGGAGACAGTTGTGAGGCTGGGTCTGTTTGAGGGGCCCCCGGCAGTGTGACCGGGATCTATCCCTGGTTCTTGAGCTAGCCTTCTGGATCCCATTACCTATGGTCAGGATTATTTTATAAACAGAAAAATACTGCCAACAGATTGGAAAGAAAAGGCACCAACCAGAGACTAAAACTCAGCTATGCAGTTAAGAGGAGAAATCCAGTATCACAGCTTCATTACACTTCATTACACCTGCCCCTCTGAGTTCAAGCAGAGGCCAAATACAGAGAAACATACAGGAAGAAAGCCTAGTGATGTCTTCAGAGTTAAAACGTTGACTCCAGCGTTCTCTCTGCACATGTGTGTGTACATTCACAGTGCATGGATGTCCCTAGGACCCTGCTCTAGAACCTCCAGCCAAGTGTCCCCATATGCTCAGCCCGGGGCTCCTGTGACAGGAACAGCCATTCAGAGCCTTATTAAACACTAAGGACACAGACCTTGGGGACGGAAATGCATCCTTCCTTGTAAAGTTAGCTGGCAGTTGCTCTCAGCATAATACCTGGGACACCCAGTGAAGAGGAAAAGGAAGTGTCAAAGTCATGCTTTTTTGCAAACTTCAAAGGTCGCCCCTCCCCCCTCTTTACATTTTACTGTCTGGGGAGCTGACTCGTCTGCAGCTGTCAGCAGGGACTGTGTCCCTGTGTCAAACCTGCCTCTTCCTGGGCCCATAAAACTACAGCAGGAAAATGGCTACAGGTGTGGAAGGAGTGTCCCAGTGATGTCCCCAACACCTCTGGGAGCTGCTCAAGGCAGAGAGGGCCAGGCCAAGGGAGGCGGGGGAGGTGCCGCGCGCGTGCGTGTACACACACACACACACACACACACACACACACACACACCCCACATACCTATGTGCTGGGTTAAACCTCAAGCCACAGCTGGAATGAGGTGGAGGCTCTGCCCCCCACATCCACACACATCCCCTCCCCAGCACAGCAAGCCCCATGTGTGCCTCCCAGGAGAAGTCCTATGCGTGCAAGCTCTCTGAGCCAAAGACCACTGGAAGCAGAGCAGCTGCCAGAGCACCTCAGGTGCTTCATGATCCAGGTGCAGGGATGCCATGCAGGGATGCCACGCAGAGCCAGCATGGGTACAGAATGCCTGGGGAGCCAGCCCTGCAGAGCCGTTGGCTGGGTTTGCATTCCTCACCCAAGTGAGGTGAGCTGAGGGTAATGACACACATTAGTAATCCCAGCACTTGGGGGACTAAAAGGAAGAACCTGAGTTCCAAGCTAGCCTGGACTACACAGTGAGAAAGATGGGGTAAGGTGTTAAAAATCAAATGTGCATGTTTCCCAAGACATCAGGATTTTTTTTTTTTTTTTGCCATTCATGTAAAAACATAAAAACATATTTTTTTCAATAAAGAGAAATTGGTAATTATAAAATACCCATGAGCCTGCTGATAGAAAGCCTGGGTGAATTCTTGATCACTATGTGTATCACTGCTTTGTACCAATGTCTTGAAGAAAAAGAGGGGGGCAGTAGATTTATTTAAAGCAATCTTAAAGGATTCACATTGGTTTTCTTAGGCAGACCAAGAAAACTTTTTTAGATTTTTTTAGAATTTTTTTTGAGAATTTCACATGAATACACTGTGTTTGTGTTATTTCCAACCTGCTTAACTTTTTCCCAGCTCTGTCACCCGATGGTCTCTTATTTTATATTACTGTCCTTGCACACAGGCATACACAACCTCCTGTGTGCATTTTGTTTTGCTCGTATGTACACGTGCCAAGCACACTTCTGTGTGGATGCTCCGGATCTGAGCTAAGCCCGTGCTTTATCCCACAGCAAGTGCTGTATCCAGTGAGCTGCCGCCTGGCCACTTGACTGGCTGTCAGCCACATGACATTTTGTAGTGAAGAAATAGTCTGTTGGCCATTTCACCAAGCTTCCGATTCTTAGATACTTCACATGGTCAGAACAAACACATTTGGGTCATCTGAATCCCACCCCACACCCAACACATACACCCTCACACCCCTGCTCTGTAGACCAGGCTGGCCTCAAATTCAGAGCTCTGCCTGTCTCTGCCTCCTGAGTGCCTGGTGGATCATCTGAATTCTTTTTTTTTTTTTTAAACGATTTATTTATTTATTATGTATACAGAAGAGGGCGCCAGATCTCATTACAGATGGTTGTGAGCCACCATGTGGTTACTGGGAATTGAACTCAGGACCTCTGGAAGAGCACTTGGTGCTCTTAACCTCTGAGCTATCTCTCCAGCCCCTGAATTCTTAAGGTTAATGGTTTCTAACTCCAGGGAGCCACAAGGCTAATTTCCCTTGGAGACAGGCCACTTTTCAGCAAAAACTGATGACATGTCCATCTGACACTAAAACCAGAGTCCCAGCTACTTCATTGCAACTACATGGCTTAAGCAAAATTTCAAACTATGCCATTACCTGCCAGGAGCCACCTCTTTCTGCTGAGAAGCCTACACTCCAGCCTTTCATCATTTGGGGACAATTGGCCATTGGAATTTTGAGAATTTTCCCTTTATACATTTTACTGTTGTGGAATGTTATTTTTAAGATGTGTTATATTTGTTTACGCTGTGGAACATTTGTTTAATGAGGCAGAGATGTGTTGCATTCTTTTATGCTGCATTTGTTTAACTCTGTGAAACTGTGTTACTGCGCCTGTCTGAAACACCTGATGGTCTAATAAAGAACAGAACAGCCAATAGCGAGGCAGGAGAAAGGATAGGTGGGGCTGGCAGGCAGAGAGAATAAATAGAAGGAAAAATCTGGGAGAAAGAGAAAAAAGAGCAAGAGAACAAGGAGAGGAGGACGCTAGGGGCCAGCCACCCAGCCACCCAGCCACCCAGCCACCCAGCCACCCAGCCACCCACAGAGTAAGAGTGAATGTGAGATATACAGAAGTAAGAAAAGGAAAAAGGCATATGGGGTAATTTAAGAAAAGCTGGCAAGAACAGGCCAAGCTAAGGCCCGGCATTCATAAGAAAGAATACGCCTCTGTGTGTGACTTATTGGGGAACTGAGTGGGGGGACCCCCAAAAGAGCAAAAACAAACAACATTTTACATTAGCTTGAAGCGCATTGGGAGTGAGTGGAAAGTCACACATTTTTATGAGATTAAGGAAAAGTTATCTGCCTCTGTTTACAAAAAAAGCAGAGAATCTAAAAGGAAAGAAAACCAAACATGAAGGAATTTATTTGGGGCACTTCCTGGTGTTCTCCAATATCTTTATTTATTTTATGTATGAGTGCTCTATCTGCATGTACACCTCCAGGCCAGAAGAGGGCATCAGACCCACTGTAGGTGATTGTGAGCCACCATGTGGTTGCTGGGAATTGAACTCAGGAAGAGTAGCCAGTGGTCTTAACTGCTGAGCCATCTCTCCAGCCCAGATCTTCCTGGTTTTATTGATCATGTAGTCACTGAATACAAACATAACAAAAACATAGTTCCCTGAGACCAGATAAAGAGTAATCCTGGCTGAAAACAGAACACTGACACTAAAAGCCATAGTCCCATTTGGCTTCTGTCTTTTAAGGTCATTAGTGCCCGCCATTTGTACTATGAAGGACTACGGCACATCTCAGAGCCCTGGGATCCAACAGGGACCAGCATGGAGGTGCACAATATAATAGACCTGAGGGTCTGAGTCTGGATGTTTTGTCTACTACAATTTGGTGATTGCCTGTAAAACCCCAAGCGCAGCTGGGAGGGAGGGAGAGCAGACGGCTGGTTCCAAATCTGAGTGACTGTGAGCAGATCTTAAAGCCACAACTGCCCCATGTTCCCACAAAGCTGGTGTTTCCTGTCCCTTGGCACAGACCTGACTGGAACAAATCTCTGCAGCCCCAGTGGGTTCTGTTGAGTGGCAAGGTTTGGAAAGAGATGTGCTTCCAGACACAGGGACTGGTTTTTTTTTGTGACATCACTGGATGGACTTGAGGGCCAAGGGGGCTACTAGCTGCCTTTTGGTTCTATGAATTTGGGGGGAAATATTCAGAATCATGAGTGGAACTCTTTTTCTTTAAATGGTGCTGGGGATTGAACCCAGGGCTTCACACATTCTGAGTGAGTGCTCAGCCACATCTGTGTGTCCAAGGTCATCTCACTTATACTGCCTGGATGAGCTGGGGCCAGGACATCTATCTGACCTGCCAAGCTGGGAAACTGAAATGTCAGATCATGGCTTTTTTTTTTTTTTTTTACTCAGTAAGAGCAGCATTCTCCACCCTGCTCATATACTAAAGAAAACCAGGCGTTGACCAATGTCACAGGAAACCCTTGTTTAAATATATGTCACAAGTACAGAAGGAGCTGTGGCATTATCTGAACTGGATTTATTCCAACTAATAACAACTTGGGGGAGAGGGCTCCCCCAAAATGCTTTCTTGCCATTGTTTCCATTTTTTCTTAATTCCCAATTCCAATGCTTCACGGCCATAGACACTGTGGGTTTAAGTGCTTACGACCGGTGCTTGGTAGAAGTCAGTTTTAAGTCACTAACATCACAGCAAAGGAGGAAACGTCCCCAATGAAGATCAGAAGGGCTAAGGCACCCGAGGCCACTTCCAGCCACCGTCAGGGCATCACCATCACCAACGGCATCTGTGCAGGACACTGGACATTTGACAAAAACGTAAGCCAGCATGTCCTTAGTCCCTTCTGAGCTCACCATGAGTGAATATGGCTGGGTGGGAAGAGCTTACCAAGGCCAGGGGAAGGTAAAGCCAATGATAATGACCTTGGTCACCCCACTTCTCAATAACCATCCCTGAGACATGTATAAATGGTAGACCAATACGAAAATCTTCTGGCCTGGAGACGTTTTAAGTCTAAATCTGATGATAACGGGCTGAGGATGAAATGTCATGTGGGTAGAAAGGAGGATACTGCACACACAGGCAACAAGAGATGGAAAAGAACTGGAAAAACAAGCCTGGATGCTGAGGAATGGGCGTCAGGGGTCAGGAGCATGGATGCTCCATGGTAGGAGTCCAGGCGTGAGCCCCAGCCAAGCAGTATGTTTGGACCCTGCTCTGAGCTACTCCAGGGTGATGCAGTAGAAAACCCTTGTGAAACCAAGAGGCACACACCAGCACAGAGACCAAAAATCCTTTATGGGAGACAGAGTGTCCTTTGACTGGAGCACTGGGAGGTTTGGACGTAACCAGAGGATATCTGCCGAGGTGGAGGAGAGGGGCAATGGCAGGCAGAGAGCAGGGGGCACGAGATGGCTGCTCTACCTGGGACAGCAGGGGACAGAAGATCCTGCCTGCATGCTGAGTTTGACTGTGTCCTTAAACAGTATGAATTTATCTTATGCATACATGCAGGCATGATATGTATGTGCAATTTATCTTATGCAGACATGTAAACAAGATATGTGTGTGTGAAATTTATCTTATGCAGACATGGCATATATGTGAAATAAAAGTTTCTTAAAATCTCTCTACTCTTTCTGGCAATGCATCAAATGCTGAATGCCAGGCCCTTCCCTACACACTGGTAATACAGTAATAAAAAGAAAAATGAGGCTGGAGAGATGGTTCAGGGATTAAGAGCACTGTCTGCTCTTCCAGAGGTCCCAAGTTCAATTCCCAGCAACCACATGGTGGCTCACAATCATCTGTAATGAGATCTGGTGCCCTCTTCTGTGTACAAAATAAATAAATCTTTAAAAAAAAGAAAAATGAAGAAAATATAAATTATGTTAGATATCGATAAGTACTAAAAAGGAAAGTAAAGCAGCTGATGGACTTCCATCCCCCAGAGTGGCAAGTCCCCAAGATGGACTTCCATTCCCCTAAAACAGCATTGGCCTCACAGCAAAGACCCAAAGGGAAGGAGTCGCTGGCAGGGACACATAGGATTTCCAGGCAAAGAACCTGCATGTGCCGAGGTCCAGGGTGAGAGTTTGTCAGGATGAATGAGGGACAGCAAGAGACCAGGTGGCTGGCCAGAGGGAGCAAGGAGGAGACAGCTGATGGGAGTGCAAACTGGGAGGTGAGACCCTCAGGGGGACAGCCAGCAGGAAGGGATGCAGTGCTGGCACAGGAATGCATGATGAAGGGGCCTCACTTGACGTGACACTAGGCATGCACACTCTCGGTTCATCTCACGCTACAAGGGAGTCCGCTCAGCTCCACTCCTTACCAAGGGCTTGTGTTGATCAAGTGTGATGGAATTAGTTCTCTGTAGGCCTTCTCTCAGCACCAGAGAGGCTCTGCAGGACACACACACACACACACACACACAGTGTGAAGGGTCTCCCCCAGATAGTGAGATCCCAGCCATGTCACACTCTACCATGTGTGCTCTCCTGCATGACCCAGGACCCCAGCTTTACTCAAATACAATAGAGGGTGTGCCTCAAGCTGTCTGGAAGAGACAGGGAACAGAAATCCTCCTGTCAGCACCTAGCCTCTGCCATGAGGAGTCAAGGAGGAAGACTGAACAGAGAGGCCTCTGTTGGCAAAATGGCATCACCTTGAAGCTGAGGGTAAAACACACTGTCGTGTTTACAAGCCAAGGCAAATGTTCAAAGAGGCTTCGGGCATGGAGAACAGATGGTGGGGAGGCAGGAGTATGCCCTGCCCCACCCACAAGCTGCAGATTTAAGTGTTTACAGGCTGTTTATGGTCTGAATGCCCACAGCTCCACCCCTCTAAGCTCTGAGACAGGAGAACCCATCTTCAAGGGTCATCCACAAGCTTGGAAAGCTTGCTCTCATCTCCTTCAGGAAAGTACTTTTTCTGTGAGCCAGTGAGCTCTTCCTTGGAAAGGTGGGTCAGACTCGCTCCACTTTCTGTGGGAGGTGAAAGATACGCGTCCTGGTTGGGGGTCTGCACATAGCAGGGCAGAGATAGTAGAGGAGGAACCATTGCATGCTCTTCCCTGGCTCCAGCCACCAGTCCCAGCAAGGGTTGGATGGGAAGGCAGGATGAGTCCACAAGCCTTTTAAAATCCAATCGCTGGAGTCCCAGGGGATGTTTAGATGCTCAACTGTCATGCTATCCACTTTCTCCATACTTAGTGAAGGTGCTGGTACTCAGTACTCACCCCAGAAGGATGCTTATGGGGAAGGGAAACGAAAATAGAAATGCCAAGTTCCTGCTAACAGTCA